>NC_091501.1:3736454-3971929 GCF_947461875.1 Haliaeetus albicilla | reverse complement strand
TGATAAAGAATCCACAACATGTCCTTGTTACCTTCTACGTGCGTCTGTCTCCTGTCTCCACTAGACGGGCTCCTTAACCAGCTCTCCGTGAGCAAACAGATGGGAAGCGAGCGAATCTAGCAGCCGTCTTTCCCTCTGGTGCCTCAACCGCTCTAGGCTGTGACACATGGAGGCTCCCAATGGTGGGGTTTACATGACAATTTAATTTTAAAGAAAGAGGACACGTATGTTTCTGGCAGTTGTGTAATTAGTGCAGTTCCTCAGCAGACCCACCACCGTTCCTTATGCTTCTTAGAGAGAAAGTTGGAAATGACAGACAGGTTTTAGCAGGCAGCGGTTTTCCAGGGTAGGAGTCGAAGCCCTTGCTGGAGTTGGTAAAAGCTCATCCAAAAGATGACTTCAGCTTCACTCCCTGCCTTCAATCTTATGCGGTCTTCAATTTCCACACCCAGAACTTGGACGTGCCCTAGGGACTGGCCAAGGGAGCAAGGATATAAATGGGGACGGAGCATGATCAGTGGGCTCTTATTTGTGGATTGGCTACATATTGACCATGCCTATATGTGGTTCTGTTTTAAGCTGAATTAATTCTGTTTTTATCCCAAAACTTTATGCCTTTGCAGTATTGGTATCAGAAATACAAAGACTTCTGAAAAATTGCTGTCATGTTTAACCCCAGCAGCAATTAAGCACCACGCAGCCGCTCGCTCACTCCCCTGCACCCAGTGGGATGTGGGAGAGAATCGGGGGAAAAAAAGGTAAAACTCGTGGATTGAGATAAGAAGAGTTTAATAGAACAAAAAGGAAGAAACTAATAATGATAATAATAACAACAATATGAAAATGACAATAATAATAATAATAATAGGATTGGAATATACAAGTGATGCACAATGCAATTGCTCACCACCTGCCAACCGATGCCAGGTTAGTTCTGGAGCAGCAATCTGCCCTCCAGGCCAACTGTCCCAGTTTATATACTGGGCATGACATCACATGGTATGGCATATCCCTTTGGCCAGTTGGGGTCAGCTGTCCTGGCTGTGTCCCCTCCCAACTCCTTGTGCCCCTCCAGCCTTCTTGCTGGCTGGGCACGAGAAGCTGAAAAATCCTTGACTTTAGACTAAACATTATTTAGCAACAACCAACATCAGTGTTATCAACGTTCTTCTCATACTGAACCTAAAACATAACACTATACCAGCTACTAGGAAGACAATTAACTCTATCCCAGCTGAAACCAGGACAACTGCAGAAGACATTGAGAGAGGAGAAGGAAAGGCCTTGCATAATTTAAAATTTCTCCTAATTTTTGCTATTCTTTATGCCAGCACTTTCTGAGGAGTGCTGGACAGGGTGGGAAAGACCTCCATCTCAATCCTGGTAGGAGGGCAAGGGGGCAATGAGAATAAAAGCAACAAGGCAGGAAAAGCATCTACTCTAATTCTGAGAAATTGCCTGAATTACAAGAGTTACATTTCTGCTTTCAGCCTGCAGTGGATTTACCTTCTCTGAAGCCAGGGAGAGGAGTCTTGACATGCACCAGCCCACCTTGGAGAAGAATAGACAGTTTGTACTTCAGAAACTTGTGACCATGGAAGATGAAGTGCACTGAATATTCATAGTTCCCTGGTGCTCACCCTGGCCTGACTCTTGATGAGGTACTTTGCTGGCCTGGAATGACCAGAGGTAACAAATAAATACACCTGCATTCAATCCATTTGGTCCTGAGACATTCTTTTGGGAAGGCTAAAGAGAAAACAGAGAAGTGTCTTTGTGTGTAAGTGCTTTCATCCCATCTCAAGTTGACAAAAACCCCCTTTATTTACACGCAAGCTGTGGTTCAGACTACCGCAAACTATCTCTGCTGATGTGACTCCATTGGAAGAATTATAGGATGGAGGGTAAAGTTTGGCTACAGATGAGCCAGCTTTCTCTCTGTTGTTCCTGCTTTCATGCTTTTCTCCCCCCCCCCCCTTTTTTTTAATTGAATTCTATGGTGAGACTGTGTGCCTCTTTAATCTTCCACTTTGAATTCATTTGCAATGTGATAGATCGAGTTGTGTTTCAGATGTGTCAGTGGGACCATGATAATGCATCTCAAACAGTAAAAGTCTGCATCTTAATTGATTACCCATGATCCTCCTTGGCCACATCCTCTGCTACAAATTCAGCACCGGGGGGCACAGAGAGAAGGGGCTGGGGAGGGGTGAAGGGAAGAGAGAAGACACTGGAGAGTTTTAAAAGGATTTGTGTTAATTCCTCCAAGACATCCCTATGTGATGTTTCTCAGTCAATAGGAGATTAGATTGAAGAGAGGATAGCCACTGTTAATCCTCTTCTATCCATTCCACAATGGGTATTAATATAGGAACAAAACACACACAAACTTGCAGAGGACTTTTTCATTGTTGTTGTTCTTTTTTCTTTTCAGTGCACGTCAAGGAGAACACTGAAGATCAGAGTCTTTTTGGTCTCGTTTTTCCCAGGAAGGTAGTAGTCAAGGGGGAATTTCACATGAGTGTAGGACTGTGAGACTCTTGGGTTCTCTCTGCAGCTGCAGACCTCTTGTCCAGAACTGTAATCGTAGCCAGGCAGAATGTGCCTTTCCCCTCCAGCAAGGCTGGAGGTAAAGGGCAGTGATTTAGGGTCTATGTTCCCTTTAAGAGAGACCATGCAATTCAAACTTTGTCATAATCATGATCTTCTGGATATTTTATAGCACATTTTTGTTAGGATGAAAGCTCCTTTGCATTCACTCAGTGTCAGCACTAAGACTAAGGACTCTCCAGTCAGCCAGAGCCAGGTATGCTGTGAACCATTTCAATTTCAGTTTGTCCATCTGGCCTGTTCTCTCACCTATCCCTATATTAATGCATATCTGGCTTATTTATGTAGGAAGGAAAAGGAAAAGGAAACATTAGTGATTAATAACTGGTTCCCTCCATGTGCACCAGTTGCACCGTTATAAACATCTTCATACGTTGCTTGAAGCTACTTTACAGAGCTCCTGTATTCCTGCTGTCTTATACATCTTCCCCAGAGTAAGAATCTATGCTCTAAAGTAGGTCACTGTGTACATCTTTCCTTAGGTAGTAGACTGGCAGTGAAGAGGGGAGCAAGTGAAGAGGGCAGTGAAGTGGGGAAAAAAAGAAGAGACTTTCTTTCTTCATTCCTCCACCTCCTGTTTTTTCCCTATTGACAAAAGAAAGAAAAAAGGAAATTCATGAAAATTAATGCAAGATGCAAACCTGATCTTTCAGTAGGCTCTGCCTAAATTTGAACATCCTGAATCTTCATGGCAAGTTCCCTACGTTCTGCCAGGATTAACCTTTGAAGAAGACTGAGGTTATGATAATAAGCATTTCTATAACTTTTATCAGAAGGTACTGAAGTAATTCACTAGCACTACCCTTACCTTGGAATAACCTTCTGAAGCAGTTAGTTATCAGTTCTCCCCTTTTACATAAATAGCAGTGTTGCAGAACATTGAAGCAACATTCCCAAAGTTGTTCATAGCCTGTGGCGTAACTCAGGACCAAGGCACGGGTCTGTAGGCTCCAAAACTGGTGCTCTGAGCACAGGGCCACGCTCCTTAAGGCAGCCCACTGCCAGGCAAAGTGGCAAGTGGGACTTAATTCCTCATCTCCAGTCAGCACTGTAGCAGTGGAGAGTCTCGCCTTCCTTTGCTTTTGGCCAAGCTGTTTCCCTGCAGGGAAATAAATAATCCATTTGCTGTTTCTGTCTGACATATCATCTAACATGCACAGCTCAGACATCTAAAACACAGGTGACCAGAAATAGAATCTGTTTTAAATATATAATTGTCCAATTTCTTTCAAGATTCTGGAAAAATATTCCCTATGACACACAGGAACTTTAAGCAGGTTTCATAGGCACCGCTTGTCATTTTCAAGCAGAAGATTGATAAGACTTGGCATCAACTTTATCCACGGTCTCTCTCCTTCCCTCCTCAAATATGTTTTTATCCTTTACCCCAGTATCTGACTTTGACAAGGTTTCTGTCAGTCTCTGGACTAGCCCGTCCAACATGTGGTATGTCAGCTACTAGCAAAGCCGGGACATGCCGTTCTTCCAGCAGAGCATGTGAGGGGTAGAGCAGCTCAGGGGTTGTTTCTGCCACTAGTCCTAGCCCTCCTCTGCTCCTGCTCCCTAGTAGAGGCTGTGGGGTGGGAAGGCAGTGTGGATAGTCCCAGCTCACCGATCTCTGCAAGCTGGGCTTCAGCTGCTCCTTTGGTTGCATGCAACCTTGGCTGAACTCAGTGATTAGCTCAAGCATGTAATAAAAATCCACCCCCTTGCCCCAGACTACAGTGCTGTAATTGCCTTTCTTCCCTGGTACATCTGTGTGGGTCACAGCTGGGCGATTCTTCATCATGAAAGCACCAGCCAAGCCTCAAAACCCAAGCTTTTTTTATTGTAGGCAGTGGTGTGCTTTCGGAGACTAGGCAGTTAAGGCATGCTCTCTATAAAAGAAGCAGAAAACAGCTCACAACATCCAATACTGTCCTGACTGAAATAAAATCAGGGCCAAGACTTCCACCTTCTCTGGCACTTCAGCTTGACAGAGCTCATGCCACCCAAAGCAGCCTTCTCAAAAGTCCCAGAGCTCTTAAAAAGATGAGCAGACTGGACTTGCTGTAATGATTTGGGGTTATTCTAACATCTATGCTCAACTCTCTTTCACTTCTTCCTTTTAGCCCTGTCAGAGTTTTTATCCCCTCCTTGTTTAATTAGGTGTAGTTACCACTTTGCTTCAAAGAGCTCAGATATATTTCCTTTCAGGTGCAGCTTTTGTGAACAATAAATTTAACTCCAGTCACCCATAACACTCTTAACCGATTTAAGCTCTCTCTTCCCTAAATTCAGGGGCTACTCAAGGAAAAACTTTCCCCCATATTCCCCCTCCCTCCCAAACCAAGGTCTCTTCCACACTGATTGATTCACCACCGCCTCTTACATCCCAGCTGGAGCTGAAAAGCTCCACCTGCTGCTATTACTCAGCAGTAATTGCACTGCACTTTCATGCAGGTTTCAAGCATTCATCATCAGGATGACTCAATAAGGCAGCCCTGCATTGATGAAAGGCCTTAGAGCCTCCATCTCTCTTGCACATGCAATAGCCACCTTCTGGATAAACTCAGGTGTGTGTTTTGGGGGGAGGGGAGAATGTGTTTTATGATGAATAACTCACTTGCCAAAATTTCTCCTCTCCTCCATATTCTCGGGCTGTCTGAGAACCAATCAAGTAGTCCTCGCAGTCATACATTATTCCCTGAATATTTCCTGTGAGTGATGCTCCGTGTATAGCTCATCCTCCGGCAGTTGGGGATGAGCATTCGAAATCAAAGCTACATGCCAGATGAACCCTGCGTTTGCTGCGTGGAATCCAGACTGCAAGCCAGGACCTTGGTGCCTCCCAGGAGGCCCAAATCCTCTGGCTTCTTTGTGTTTGTCCGTTGCTGGCTGTCCGGGTTGGGATGCCTTCAGCTGGGCTTGAGCTCTTGGCATGGCTACACTCGTGCCCAGGCTTCAGCCTGATGTGCTCAAACTCCATCTCAGCTGCAGCCCCATCACCGGCCAGGCACACATGCATGTCCCCTCATTTTCCTCCTACTTTGTCTAAAACCAGCCAAAACACCAGACACCACCTGGCGCTAATTACCCTCAGGGGCAAACAAGAGGGCAGGAGAGAGCTGGAGATGAAATGTTCACTTGTTTCTCTCCAAAGCCATTTCCCCTGCTGCACCGTGCACGTGTGGTGTGGAGGGACTCACAGAAATATTGATTGGTTACTGGGGGGGTATTTCTGTTCCTGTGCTGGGCAAACGTAACTGTGGGATGAAGGTTCCCCAGAGAGCTCAAAATTCACTTTTCATAACCATTATGTAATATTCCCTTGCAGCCGTCTGGCAGAACATTTCTCCTAACTAAATCACCAGAACGTATCTGGAAAGCAAGCAGAGCATACACCTGCAGGGTCATACAACATTTATTTACCACTTGCAGGGTTTTTGGTTTTTTTTTTTTCATTTTGTTGTGTAATATCATTTAACCAGCTTTGGGAAGGTGCAACAGCCTTGTCAGGAGACAAACCCAGAGCCAAGAAACCAAGGGCTGCTCTCGGCACTGCCACGAGCTCCATCTGTAGCATCCCATCAGCTCCTCCGGTGCCTTGGGTCCCCCTGGCCCTGGCCAGCACTGGTGTTTGTGACTCCTGAGGGGTGGCGAGAGAGATGACGTTGGTGGATGAGGAGTGTCAGATGTTATGATGGAGTTGCTGAATGAGCGTTCCTCCTTCACCTCTGTGGGCTTTCTTTGATCTCCCTTGTGCAGGTTGTGGAGCACTTCCCTATGTATTTTTAGACATCTACATACATATGTATCTAAAAGAGTCTCTATATATGCATACATACATCTATATATAGCCCCAAACTGATAATCGGTATCAGTATGAGGGGGGGAGTTACAAATCTGAAATATAGCAGACGTGCATGCTTGTGCCAGTGGGGTTGCATCAAAGCTGGCTGAGAATATAAACGGACTTCTCCCCCCCCCCCCCCAAGTATCAACACTCTGAAAATTCAGCCTACTTGGCTGAATATATAAAATACAAAGAAAAAAAGTATAGTTGCCAAATCTTTCAGGTTGGGAAAGTTGGGAGATTTTTTTCCCCTTTCAAAATTAAAAATGTCATTGAAAATGTGATAAATTTTACCTCCTCTAATCAGGCAACACTGTTCCCTCCTAACTATTTCTGTCCCAGGCTTTCTGACATTCTTAGAATCTATTTGGTCTGGAGTTTTAAAGGTGTTGCACCTTAAATGTGCCTAAAGATGCAGACAAGTGTGCAGGTTTGCAAAATAAAACTAAGTGTCATTATGCAATATTAGGTACCAAAGCATCTTTACAAACCTGGCCCATTTTTCCTCTGTAGGTGGGCATCACAAGTGTTAAGAGTAACCAATGATTCAACACATCTGCCATCATCGGGGCACACAATTGCTTGATCTTATCTACTCCAGAACTCCTCAGAGACCTGGTCCTGATTTCCAGAAAGAGGAAAAAACCCATTCTGCAGTCCTCCAGTTTTCTGATTTTATGCACTTTAATTGCTAAATCAAATAATTAAGCAGAAATGTAACATAAAATAAATATTAACCCAATTTATTTTAATTTATTTTGATATAAACAAAACAATTAATCTAATTATCAGGTTAATTAAACCATTATAAATAAATCAACAACCTTATGAGCTTTATCTAGCACACTGGAAGACAGCAGTTAGCTACCAGCCATAAGCACAAAGTAGCATTATCAGCACCACCTGAAACAACTTATTCCATCTGAATGCCAGATGTAGCAACGTGCCAGTCACTCCTAGATCAAAGGTGATACTGGTGTTCATTAAGATAGTCTGTTCAAATCACAGATGGTCCAGGGTAGCCAGTATCTCTGCTTTGCCAACAGAGGTCACATAAAAACATCCTGGTGTGTGTCAAAATGATGCAGCTTGTTACATGCAAAATTCAAATGGAAACGTACAGAGAAATACTTTCAGGATTAATCACACAACATTCCCAGTCTGAAATTTCATGCATGCATGATTCTGGAAAGTGGCTGTTTAGTTTAGGGATGCCTTAGGTGTTCAGAATCTATTAGTTAGCTGTCATTAATAGGAAAATCCTTGGATTATCTGCACACACACATGTGCGCACACACAGAGCAAGGATCATCAAGTGTCAGAAGTCCTCTTTTAATGAGACTGATGTTAGAACCATCCTTCCAAGAAAAGTATCACAAAAAGACAACCCCTCAAAGCATTTTCTGTTTAGGCAATATCGTTTCTGTGACTTTCCTCCGAGAGTTTCAGAAAGCTAGCATGTTGTTCAGAAAATTACTTAGTGGTTTCTTTGAACTACCTGTTTAATATTGATAACTTTCCTTAATCAGATTAAGCAGATGTCAGGTCCTGTGTATTGTAGCACATCTGCCCCCCTTTTGTGGCTGCCTGGGAAGGCAGAGGAAATACAGACTTCTTTGGGGTGGTGGTTATGTGATGGCAGCAGCAGGCACAGCCAGTTTCAGTGGCTAGGGAACAGAAACAAAGATTTTTGGATTTTCACACGGGATAGTGTGGCTTATCCCACTTCCTCGTAACTCCTGCTCACCAGCTTCTTGGCAAATTAAAATGGGATGCTTGTGAATTCACCAGTGTTGCTTGGTATATCCTGCACTTCCATGTAAAAGACAATCCCATATGATCATAGGGGAAGCAAAAATCCATCCCATCAGACAGAGAATTTATACACATTTTAATATTTCAGCTCACGGCTCACTGGATAGATGCCACTTATTCTATCCTATAAAAGCCCCAGCTCAAAAATTACTGGGAAGTGCAAAGCTAGCAAAATGCTGGTGCTAAAGACAGTAATTCTGTCAGCTCTACATGGCTGTTGCTAATCTGGAGAAACCCATCGAACTGCTTCTTGACAATTCGGTGCTTGTTTCCAGCTACATTTTGACCCAGGCAAACTTAAGAGAAAATATTACCTTTTGTCATCACCAAAACATGGGGGTTTCCCTGTCCACACTTCGCCTTTTAAGCAAAGTTCCCTAGGCATAGATCTGTTTGCCTCCCAGCACAGTCACCAGAACAGAAAGGCCTGATCCCAGTTGGATCCCATTACTCTCACTTGATTAAAGTGTGTATCAAAAATTAAAAGTTGATAATCATAACAATTAATGAATGAATAGCTCAGATTTTATGGTAAAGGGGCAGTATTTGCGAAAACTCCTGCAAGTAGTTCTGTTGCTCTCAATTATGATATTGGGGACCCACTGGGTCCTATTGCATTACATAGAGCCCTCCCTCCCCTCCCCACCTGGAAGATAAACCTGCTTAGCTAATTCATGTGAAAGGCTGCAACGGTCCCTCCTGTACAACTTGATGCAACTGAGGCACGTCAGGAGGCAGAAAAATATTCAGAGGCACATTCCCCAGCGGCAGAAATGCCACTGCTGGGAACGGGCTCGGAGAGCTGCACGTGGCGGTGATGGGACACGGGGGGATCGCAGAGAGCACGCAAAGATCACCCAGGGATTCCCCAGCTGTGCTGCAGGTGGTCACAGTAAATAAAAAACAGTGGCCTTCTGCAATGCAAAGCACAGCTGGACTCTTAGCAGTGGTCTCCGTGGAGTTTTCTTCAGCATTACCTCCGGTTTGTTCTTCTTTTGCTGGCTGCCCTTGGCACTGCAGTGTCTTGAGGTGATGGCTTTCTTGTCAGGTGAAATCTTCCCAGCCTGACTGTGAGGCTGATCAGGTTCTTCCCGCTTCCTCGCACCCTGGAAATGTTTGTTCATCAAGAGAATGCACCTTCCTATATACATTACAGCGCCTGACTGACAGGCCAGGCAGAAAATGTAATTTGTAATGTTGAAGTGAGGTTGACAGGAATAAACTAGCAGTCTGATTTTTTTGCTTTGCTACTATGTTAAAAGATAAATTGATCTGGCTTCTCCATTGTTTTAGCTATGCAAGAAGAAGGACTTCTGTGTTTTCGCACAGAACGAATTCAGAGCAGGTAGAATGAGGTTCCACTAGCTAACAGTCAAAGAAAGATATAAGATACACATGCGGAGAAGATGAACAAGGTTTTAAACAGTAAGTGTCTTTTCAAAAAAGCCTTTAGGAAGATTAGGGTGTGTGCGTTTGTGCCATTATCCCAGCCAAAGGGGAAGCATTGACAGTAATTTATGATTAGGTTGAAACCTTTATCTGCAGCCTAAGATTTGCTTCAAGTTTAAGACAAGAGAGGATATGCAGTGATTAAAGGCCAGGACCGGGAATCCAAGACTGCAGGGTCCTACACTCATCTATACTGAATTACTTTAATTTAGGGTGTATCCTTTAGCCTCCCTAGACATCTCTCTCCTCCTGTGTCCCCTCTCCCAGTAAACCAGCTCCCTTTCTGCCACCATCGTCTGAATTACTTACACCTTCCTCTGATGGCCACATTTAAAAATATATTAAAGATTGGAAAGAGCCTAGAAAAAGGAAAAAGAAAAACCTGATGACAAGGTCTGGATAAACTGCGTTAATGAAAAAGCTCACACTCTGAATATCAAACCCCAGTATCACTCTGGAAGTCCTTCGAAGTGATTAACCTTGGCCTCACAGGCTTTGAAGGCCAAAAGGTGCTGTTTTGTATGGGACCACCTTTGCAGAGTCCAGAAGCCACCCAGAAAATGTAGGTGAGAGCTATGCTACTTCTGCAACTACATGGGTGTAGGCAAAGAGCATGTATTTAGGCAAGGGGAAAGGAGTTGAGTTCATGCCTGCAAAGAGGTGGTAGCAGGGAATTTCTAGCTGGAGGGAGAGCGCCATGTGCAGGAGCTACTGAGGTGAGTCTCTAGTAGGGCTGCTATGCCCCCATATGACATTAAGACTCACAGCCTTGGAGGAAGAACCGTCGCTAAAATTCTATGTCCCCAGCTTCTGCCATCAGAGGGAATGCTTCAACGAAAGAGATCATAGAATCATAGGATGGTTTGGGTTGGAGGGGCCCTTGAAGATCATCTGGTTCCAACCCTCCTGCCATGGGCAGGGACACCTTCCCCTAGACTGGGTTGCTCAAAGCCCCATCCAACCTGGCCTTGAACACTTCTGGGGATGGGGCATCCACAACCTCTCCGGGCAAATCTTGGGGTGGTGGTCTTTCTGCAACCCCACAATGATGCCCTCCCCATGGCCTCCTCTTACAAAGCTATGGGGCTTTCTAAAGGGACCTTTTCACCCTGTAGAATATCTACACCTTCACCAGACCTGTCTCACAGCCCCTTCCCATTCTTCCACCAACACCGTTAGTTCTGCCTCTCTTCCTTTCCTGGCCCTTTCTAGCTTTGGAGCATACCTTGGAGACAGAGGAACACGAGTGGAGTTTGACCTTGATATCTGGAGGTGTGTTGAAGTAGTGGAGAGGGCTGGTCATGTTCCAGTGCCTCAGCGGGAGGTGGACAGCTGAGGAGAGGTGTGAGAGCAATGTTCTCTCAGCCTGGCCATGCACTGGGATGGAGCACACAGGGAACCATGTATACCTGTACCTCGTGGGCTCCACAGAAAGACCCCTAAAGATCTTGACCAGTTCTTGTTGGACAGAAAAGATAGTTGCTTAAGGCATATGAGAAGATAAAGTGAGAAAAGAGCTGGGCTATGATGTGCTGCAAGGAATCTCTAGTCCTTATCCCCCCCCAGCCTCCTAGCTGCACATGAGAAAGTGTCTCTAAATAATTCTGGCTGCTTCTCACAGTTTTTCAGAACTTTTTTTTTTTTTTTTTAGTTTATAAATAAGCTTCACTTTGTGGTTACATGAATGCCCCTGATTCTGGGTGGAGAGTAGAAAGCTGGAACACTCATCCAGGCACTGCTAATTCTCTCTCCGTGCATAACCCCACAGACAGGGACGGTAATAATTGCGTGTGAGGTCAGGCAGAGAAAGTGAGCAGTGAAAATCAGAGTCAAGACAGTACTGACTAAATAGAAGAAAGGAAGGAAAGAAGTGTGGAGTAGTGGATCATGCTCAGGTGAACAGTGATGGGATAGGGCAGACCACTGCACTCCTCCCTTTGCACAGGCAACGTCTCTAAGCGATACTCTGAACGCTTCTTCTGTTACCAACACATTGATTTCCGCTTGACAAGGAAATCAGGCATCAGAGTTTAAATGAAATGGAGTCCTGCTGTTTCCATGGAAATCTCCCATGCCCATCAGATTAATGGAGGGCACGTTGCACTTTGCATAAAAGTAAACAAAATAAGGCTGCTGCAAAGGCAATGGGTTACCTTTTCCATTCAGACTAAAAATTCGATATGCTCTTATCATAGACTCTCTCCCTCCCCACTCTCTACCTCAGCAGAGACCCCCTCTCCTACATACAGCATTTATTTCAATTGACTGGACCCCATGGAGAGTCTTACTCCTGGATAACCAGCATAAAATACACGACAGACAAATTACAGGACTAATAGCTTAATCCTCTATAACAAACTGTATGTTCCTTTGATGTATCCAGCTTTTCTATACCAGTTTTGGGGGTTTCCCATGACCCAGAACTGATCTTCTCCTCTAGTTATAAGCATCTTGTGTGTCTCAGTTAAGATAATATTTTGACGCTACATGTCCTATCCTTCCACCCTCGCAAGAAAATCAGTCTACTCCTGAAGATGAAACCTTTGGATGTGAAAAAGGAGCAACCAAATATCAGCTTAGCGTGTAGTTCCCATTGCAGCCTATCAGTGGAAGTGGAAACATTTGTCTCCATTGGGCAGCATGGGAAAGGAGAGCTTTAGGTTTATTTTTCTTGTTTGCATCAGCACCAGCTATCTAGCCTGACAAAACAACAGGCTGTTCATCAGGCTCTAACAGACCAAACGATAGCAATTTATTACCACCCAAGCACTTGAAATAGTTTGCATAAATATTTGTGTAACGCAAGTTTACCACGGCATGAGTTATTTCCTACCTCAAGCACAGAGACAACATATAGCATGAATTAGCCTGCCTGGAGCTCTGTGTTACCACAGCTGGACCACTTCCAACCCTGAAATAGCTTGGATATGTCTATGTTCCACCAGATTGTACAGGGTAGGCATTCTCAGCAAAGATCTAAAGCTGCAGCTGCCTCAAGTTTGTCCTTCCAGCCATACAGCAAAATCTCATTTCCCAGAATCAGAATCCTGGGTTTGCTCTGGCAGTAACAGCAGCCTTTGGATGCTCTTCCTTCCCTTCCTTCTGGCCTGGAACATAAGCAGCAATCACTTTTGTGGTCTCAGGCTCAATTCAAAGTCACAGAAGAGGAAAAATGCAGATTTACTCCTTTTTAAGCTTATGCACATAAGGGAGCTACAAACTTAGTTGTTTCTTTCCCAGCCCTTTTTATCATTTAAGCAGCATCAAGTTGGCTTGCAACCAAACACTGTGATTTTACCACTATGGTCGTAGATTTCAGCAAATTTGTTTTCCCCAGACAAAGAGAGACAGGCTAATAAATGCAGATGAAAGATAAAATGCAGCAGAAAGTGAAGGGATAGGAAAAAAGAATGAGTACTCTTGTCAGGGTGTGGTGATGAATGGGTAGCTATTATTTTCAGTCTCAGGCATGAACTGGGAATTGTCTTTGGAGAAGCTGAAGTTGCAGGTCAAGGTCAATACCTGAGTCAGGATTATGATTCAATGTCTGGATCATGGTTCTTCCTCACCCCTCACAGCTGATGCCCCAAAAAGAAGAGGCAGTAGGGCAACACTAAATATTAATATTTCAGCTTAGAAACCAGGGCTACTTTTTAAGTGACTAACACATATTAAAACTGCAAGAAACAAAGTGAGGCTACATCTTAATGAGCTTAGAGGAGCGTGCCCAGCTGCCCACCAAGGATTCACCAGGACTGGATCCCTAACGTAGAGGTCATAGGCATGTGTTACAGCTGGAAAAGAGAGAAAGCTAAAACCAACGAGAGCAAAAGACTGTGTTGCTTGTGACTTATAACCATTGCAGCATTGCTGCTGCATCGGCACCAAGGTTGGGAGACTACTGCTGTAAGGCTGAATACAAGAATCTCGGGTTTATGGTTCAGCTTTTCAACCCACTGGCAACTCAGACTAAGCTTTGCATGGCAACTTTCAGCAACAGAGCTCAAACTTTTATCTTGGAACAAAATGTTTTAAAAAGCCAATGAAATGATAGACAGAAAATGAATAAAAACTAAGATGAACCATCCTCTGCTGTCTCCTAACTTAACCTGTTTTATGCATTTCATCACATTGGAAAAAACCCATTGGTTATTTCACAGTCTTCTACGGCTTGAGCTGAGGTCGCCAAAAAGAAGTGCTCAGCAAGCAATAAACTGTCCTTAGCACTATTTTAAGACTTTCCTAGAGTTCCATGGTAGTAATGCACAGTCCTAAATCCATCTCAACTTCAGCTGACGGTGTATCTACCTGAATTATCTTGCTATCACAAGAATTATCTGGACTTGTATCCATGGAAAAAAAAATAGAGTGTCACTTGCAAGTTCTCACGTTCTGTTTAAAACAGTTGGAAGAAATGAAGGGCGCTGAAGATTCCCCTGTGTTCACACAGGGGGGTCAAGCTGCTCAAAGTTTTCAAGTCTGTAGCAGATTTTCAGAGGAGCAAAAGAAATGTGTGTATATTTGTGAAATGAGCAAAAGACTAAATGAAAGCCTAATAAACTCCCAAAGGGAGCAGGAAAAGAAAAGATGTTAATGCAATTACTGCTGATAACATTTTGAAAGAGTGTGTGTGTGAGAGAGAGAGAAATTAGTATATCATCTCGGAATCCTTAATTACTGGCATGTTAATTACACAACAAAGTTATCCTCTTCTAATGAAAGAAACAAACGAATATCAGAAGTGTTGTTCTGTTTAATCCAGAAAATGAGCGCTGAGATCCAAAGTTGTGTGATGTAAATCTGGAAGAACTCCAGAGAAGTCAGGGGAGTTACCCAGTCTCCAGCATAAGATGGCAGAGATGCGATGCAGTAAGGAAACCCACAGAATACTGTCTGATCTCTCCCCTGGGAGAAGAGAGGCTATGAAGTTGGTTCCCTTTGGTCTCTGCACGTGACTGAACGCCGACTAACGTGTAGTTTAGCTAATAAGGTTCCCTCCCTTGGATCATTGGCCCCTTCCCGATGGGGTATTGAGTGAGAGGCCATTGTTTCCATGTCATTCCATACAGAGGTTATTACTCCTCTGTTAATTGGGAACCAGAAGTAATAAGGGGGATGGGATCACTTCAGCGTTCAGTCAGTAAAACACATAAATCAAGAAAGTAAGTGTTTCACTCAGACATAAATTAGGCTGTTAATTAGGCTGCTGTTGCCTACACAAATCTGGCTATGTTTAACCTGCTCACCAGGGTGCAGAAGTTAGACTTGGTCTTCCATAGGGAAAAAACAGGATTTCTCCTTTTAAGAAATGGCAAGTACAATGAAAAGAGCTTTCCTGTCTCTTAGAATTGAAGTCTGAGTGCTTCTTCCTTGGATAATTTCTCCTCATTGTTTTGAAACTGAAAGGCCTATTTTTCTCATGTAGGAGCCTTTAAGCAAAAAGTTTGTTAACGTAGGCGTTCTTTAGGTACAAAGTACTTCAGGTAAAAGGTATAAAGTAGATATAAGATGATATAAAGCTCATTTCCCTTTTTTTGTGAAAGAAAGTGGAAAAATACAGCACTATCCTGTGTGGAACCACCCTTCCCCTCTTGCCATATGTTCATGCTGCTGCAGACCCCTTTTTGGTACTGTCAGATGACCTCAGTGAGCTCAAGTGCTCAAGACCATGCCTTGAAACCTCAACTCCAAATTCCAGCATCATTTTGGTGATAAAAAATAATCCACAGACACATGAGCAGTGCTTCTTGGGGTCCATATGCCAGCTTGCTAATTCATAGAATCATAGAATCATTTAGGCTGGAAAAGACCTTTAAGATCATCGAGTCCAACCGTTAACCTAACACTGCCAAGTCCACCACTAAACCATGTCCCTAAGCACCACATCTACATACCTCCAGGGATGGTGACTCAACCACGTCCCTGGGCAGCCTGTTCCAATGCTTGACAAGCCTTTCGGTGAAGAAATTTTTCCTAATATCCAATCTCAACCTCCCCTGGTGCAACTTGAGGCCGTTTCCCCTTGTCCTATTGCTTGTTCCTTGGGAGAAGAGACCGACACCCACCTCGCTACAACCTCCTGTCAGATAGTTGTAGAAAGTGATAAAGTCTCCCCTCACCCTCCTTTTCTCAAATCTAAACAGCCCCAGTTCCCTCAGCCGCTGCTCACAAGACTTGTGCTCCAGACCCTTCACCAGCTTCGTTGCCCTTCTCTGGACACGCTCCAGCACCTCAGTGTCTTTCTTGTTGTGAGGGGCCCAAAACTGAACACAGGACTCGAGGTGTGGCCTCACCAGTGCCGAGTACAGGGGGACGATCACTGCCCTAGTCCTGCTGGCCACACTATTTCTGATACAGGCCAGGATGCTGTTGGCCTTCTTGGCCACCTGGGCACACTGCTGGCTCATATTCAGCCGGCTGTTGACCAACACCTCCAGGTCCTTTTCCACCAGGCAGCTTTCCAGCCACTCTTCCCCAAGCCTGTAGCATTTCATGGGGTTGTTGTGACCCAAGTGCAGGACCCGGCACTTGGCCTTGTTGAACCTCATACAGTTGGCCTTGGCCCATCGATCCAGCCTGTTCAGATCCCTCTGTAGAGCCTCCCTACCCTCAAGCAGATCAACACTCCTGTCCACCTTGGTGTTGTCTGCAAACTTACTGAGGGTGCACTCGATATATTAATTTTAAGCAGCTTTTTCCCATTCCAAAATGAATAACAAATTTCAGTGGACAATTCCTTTTACTATAACTACATACATATTTCTCCATTAGTGCAATGTTGGCTTGTTTCATAGTCTTCTGTGACCAGACCTCCTTCAGGTGCTGGAGCCAAAGCAGGAAAAGGCCACGGCCTATCACTTGCCCATTTGGTGGGACTAGGACACTTTTTTCTGGCTATAGCAGAGGGAAATCACTGTCTGGGTGAAGGAAAATAGAGCCTAGTACACATAGGGCCTATTAGAGTAACCATAGGAACAGGTAAAACTGCAAGGTGGTTCAGATGAGAAGTTCAACTATTATTTAAATTTGTTAATAAAACAAAACCCCAGGAAAGGGATGAACTGCATCTCTTGCACTCTTCGCAGTGTTTAGCAGGAGCAGGATAAGGTTGCCATTTTGCTGGATACCGTTCATAAGCAACCCTTATCTGAAGTTTTCATCACGTAGAGAGCCAACAGAGTAAAACAGACATTTCTGTACTTCAGAGGAGTTCTTGGGCAAATATGCCCTCATTTGCTTTAGATCCAACTGCTTAGAATTCATACAGAGCCCTAGCATGGGGTGGCTGGATTTCGTCAAAGGTTTCTTTCCCTTAAGGGTTTGTTCCTCCCCTGATGCGCTCTTGTGACTCCCACTGACAGTAATGGGGAGTAATGCATGCCTGCAGGACACCTCTGGTCCCCCTCAGTGGGAAAGGAGAGAGTGGGTTTATTGGAGAGGGGTGGGAAAGGAACAGAAGGAAAAGCAAGGCTTTGAAAGCCGTCTAATTATAGGCTGGTGTGTTAACCGCTCCACCAGCCAGTGTGCAGTACTGAGCATTTGGCACAGCACAGCTTTGGTTTTTTTGATTAGAGAGGAGCATTTGAAAGAGTGGTGAATGATTGAGGAACAGAGCAAAGAGAAAAGCCTACCCCACTGGTAAAACGTGGATGTGGCTGCTGAACGGACTCCAGCAGTGCATTAGCAGCAATGAGGCCGATGCTGCAGCTCTTTCTGTGGATGGGTGCGCATCGCTTTCCCAGGCAGCACTCTTGACTTCCATTAGACGGAATGAGCATACAAATACAAGAGTGTCCATAAAGGTACCTGAAGAAATGGGTCCCCGACGTGGTAAGTGTTACTGCACAGAGAAGGTCTTTGCCTTTCTCCACAGGTGACCTAAACAAGAGATTAACTTAACCCCAGAGGCACACTAGCTTCTACTCAATAATAGATCCACTCATGATTTTTGTCATGGGAGATCCCAATTCAGTCCTCAAGGGCAGCTCATTGGGGGGAGGCGGAGGGTCGTATATTAAAATAGAAGAAGAAAGAAATGAACAAGAGTGAGATCGCACAGTACAAAGCACCGCTGTGTAATGCACCCAAATGTTCATGCACACGTGCCTGCAGCACTATGGTGATCCATTCTTCCAGGTCATGCCTGAGTGGTGGAGACAGCTGTGTGGTGTCCACTTCCAGGAGCCCTCTTTCCCAAGAAATTATATTGTAGACACATCCCCCACATGACAGAGTGCAGAGTCAGAAAACTCTGCAGATATGTGTCTTTTCTTGCATTTAAGTAAATAAATCATTCTCCCCTCCTCCCCCTCCTGTATAACTTTATAACCAATTTCAGCTTGACTAAGATGCACATCAGTTCAAAGAATAGCAGTTTAAAACCCGCATCTTAAAATAGATTTCATTTTCACTTCAGTCCTGGTGCTAGACCTCCTTACTGGTTTCTGCCTCAGAGTCTCGGTCAGACCTGGCCACCTCCCTGTTGATCTGTTTAACCTCTTCACTGCCAGCCGCAATTACAAAATAACCTTCTAAGAGGTTGTCCTAGCTGCTTGGGGAAGGAGAGTTTACTCCATGCAGAAAGGACCTGAAATTGGTTAGCAGGGAAGAAAAGGGTAAGGGAAACATTTATAAGATCGCATCTACCTGTCAGCTCAGTCCCCTGCTTGCAATGACCCAGGAGGAAAAAGAAGAAACTCCTAAATCTGATGATGTGGCTGTTTGAGCCTGTTTGGCAATAAGCCCAGTGAGAACTTTAAACGTTGCATTAATTTCAACTGTGGAGGATGAAGAATAAGAAATATGCGCATTACAGTAAAGGTTTCATCTGAGATCTCATGCGAGATTGCTGAGTTCACATGCCTGACCTGGCGTAGGTTTGTATATCTGAACTTGCACAGCAAAACCTGGAAAAGAAACACGAATGATGAATCCTGGGAGAGGTGTCTCACAGTGCATCAGGGTTCAGGTCTGGATTGAAGTTCTCACACCTCAGAGGGTTGAAACAACCTAATAATACAGTTACTGTACATTTGGTAGCATGGGTTTTAAAATTTTTGGAGGGCAAGCTTGGTCTGCTCCCTGGTGACTGAGGAGAGCCAAGGGCTTGAGGAGAATGTGGGGGCTGCTGAGGTGAGAGACTCCCCACCCTGTCCCTGTGCTGGCACCGCAGGCTTCTCCCTTCTGATGCCCCAGGGGTGAGGGTCTCGGGTACAAAATTCCTCAAGTGTTATTGTCAGACCTTCCCCTGCCCCACCGCATTGTCCAAATCATTCAAATTGCAGTAATGCTTGGCAGTGTTAGGTTTATGGTTGGACTCAATGTTTTTAAAGGTCTTTTCCAACCTAAATGCTTCTATGATTCTATGGTTCTATGATGCAGGAAAATGACCGTGTGCCTGAGGGTATCGCGCTCTCAGAAGTGCTGGGAGTGTGTTCAGAGCTTGAGAGGTTGGGGAAGGGTAGGCTGGGATGTCAGCTTCACTCAATATGGCCCCTCTTTTGAAAACACAGTTTCAGTTATTTCTTCTGTATAGTCTTGCCATCTCCAAAGATGACTACAAAATGAATATAAAAAAGCAAACTTTATGAACTTGTGAATTTATTTCTGGTGAAAGGTACTGTCTTAATAGCCCTGGAGAATTATTTATCTACAGAGGATAGTAAAATCTCCTATGTCTTCTCTTATTCCACTGCTCATCAGAGGGCAAGTGGGAAATGAAATCCCCAGAGCCCATGCAATATCTGTCCTGTCTATTAAAGTAAATGCAGTAAAAATATTTTCTCATTGCATTTAAGAAGACCTAAACCAGTGAAATCAGTTCTGTCGATAGATATAATAGAAGGTTTTTCTCTGGCATTCTTGTGATCTGGAGGAGATAACACAAGAAGGAAAGGTGTGGATGGGAGAAGACAGGACCCTGAGCAAAGAGTGTCCTGAAATACCTTTGCAATTTTATATTTCTCCTGCATGTTTGACGCTCTGTGCAGGTTCCCTTTGCTGTGTGTGATTCCCATGGAAAATCTCAACAGGGTTCAGCTCCACAATGGTAGGATCGCTGTGGTGCATATCATCTTTGGTCTTCCAAGTGCTGGATGAAGAGCCACCAATTCTTTACAAGCAGTGATGCGGTTATGGAAATACTCTATTTCCAACCTCCAATTTTCCACTTCTGTGTCTGGCTCAAAGAATTTCAAGCCTGCTGCCTATTCTGCTTTGTGACAAAATATTATACACTGGATTTCCACTATCTGCATTGACGGGATGTGCAGGTACTACATGTAAATAGCAGGTGCCAGCCTGGAGACATCTCTCCTTTGAAATTTCAAACAGGGTCTTTTGTGGCTCTAAGGAGGATTCGAAACTTTCTCAAATGCTGGTTTTTTTCAGTAAGGAGAGCTATTTCTGCTCTCTCCCATTTATTTCCCTCTCCTTTTGCTTTCTGCAGGAGAGAGTAATGCCAGTTGGATTAATATGTATGAACTCAAAGTATGCCTTGCTACTTAGTGATGGTATAGCTTCCTATGCACTCTCTGGGGCTGTCAGGGGTCAGTTTGCACTGTTTGCAGCTTGTCTTTTCCCAGCAAGGCTTTCCAGGAAGCCAAGTACAATGCAGAAAACTGGGAAAATTGGGGGAGTTACCAGAACAGATGTCAGAGCAATGCCTGAAGAGTTTTTCTCCACAGGGGATCTGTCTTCAGGACTTGAAATAGACCTTTAAGACTTTAAGAATGCCTTTAGCCTCTCCTTATTTCAGTTTCTCATTGGTATTGTGTGCCAAGAAGGCTGTGTTCCTAAATCATGTAAATTTAATGCTATCCAACGGCCTGATGGGCTTTAACCATTCTCAGGGGTAAACACAGGGAACTGCTGTACAGGGAGCAGCTGAGCAGTCTGTCCTCACGCTTGCCTCTGGTGTCACAGAAAGTGTGCCTGCAGAGCCCTTCTTCCTCTTGATCTCTGCCTGAAGCCTGCAGAACCTTGTCTCAGCACTGACCATCACCCCACCTTCCACTGGGGTTTAAAAGAAATCAAGTGAACAGGTGGAGAATAGTCAATGGGTTGTAATTAAAGATCAAGACACTTGCCAAGTTAATGGACATATTTCACCCATCATTTGGTCACCTACAGCTGCAAATATGCCTGAGAGCAGCCTCTTACTGTGCAGCTGTCACAGACGTGGGTCTAAGAGTCCCTTCGTTCCTCTCTGTCTTTACCTATGCCAGAACGGGATTATGCTATTATTCCACTCTTGATTTTGCCCTGTAGGTTGTAATACTCTGATTTAATTGTGCTTACACAGACTTGTTTCTCATCCTTGCTCTTTGTCAAGCTGAAAGCAGTGCATGAATGTAATATACATATGATAAAAAGTACTTTTGGAAACTAATCCTGCGTTGGATTTTGTTTTCTTTTAAGACAAGAAGTCCTTTTTCAAAAGTAGCCATGGGCCAATCCAGATGGTAAAAACTGGCCTAGTTTCACTGAAGTCAATAATACTACAGCAGCTTAAAAGAGGTGGAGAGGTGATTCTGTAGAGCCAGGAGGTTAAAGAACAAACAGAACTGTTCAAGCAGTTTGTAAAAGGCAGATGTAAGAGACTAAATAATTATCCAGCACATCTTCCTAACATAGGATTGTTCTTGGTTCATTAACTAATGCTTTATTCAAGTAGTTCCAAATGATAGGGTTTCCACCATTTTCCTCATCACTTCCTCATGATTAAAAAAAAAATCATAATATAATGTCCCTGCTCTTCAGTACAGGTGCAATTTCTTCCCAGTTTCTGCTAGGGTACACTAATGATAAAGAGACCCTGAGCTTTATGTGTCATCTTCTGTCTCTTCTCAGATATTTCCTACTTTCAAGATCTTTCGAAGATTTTTTTTTTTTTTTGCTGTCACTGTAACATACAGTTCTTTCATGGTCAGGACAGACTTTCCAACTTTACTATATTGAGTGAAGGAAATGGTCTCTAAAAATGAATGTAGTACCCCACCAGTGAGAGGCAGTTTTTTAAATAGAAAACAAATGCTAGACCATCTTCTGAGACGCAGGGTGCCCATCTAATCTGAGGGGCAGCAAAAGTCATCTATTAACAGCACCAGACCTTGTCCCGCTACAGGGCCCTTTCCTACTTCACCGTTGAGTACCTTTTGATCCATCAGCACTTTTAAGTGCCCTCCTCCCCAGCATGCTGACTGCACCCACAGCCCACTGCCCCTTCTAAGCTTCACCTGGCATTTTTGTTTCCCTGATTTCTTGTCTCCAATACTTTTCCAACATCCCAGATGATTCCCTGCCCTACCATCATCACCTGAGTTTCCCCAAGTCAGATCTAATTGCGCTGTCATTGTTTGACTTTTCTTCTCATTCTTCCTTGGCAAATACTGAGGCTCCTAATCCCACAGCAATAAGAAAAGAAAACAAACAAAACCACCTTGAATGAAGCTTCTCTCCCAAAGCTTAGGGACATGCCAGGAGATGACTCAATTCCCTTTTCCAGCTTTATAAATTGCTAGATATACTCATTATCATCTCAGAGCTAAATCTATTGTGAAGCTACAGAAACTGCTTTTGCAGTTTGCCCTGGCTGTGCTCCCCTGCCTCCCTTCATTTCCTGACCCTTCACACCCACCAGGAGCTGAAGAAGGAGGTGATGATGGGTGCTGAGCAGTGGGAAAACTATCACTGACTCTTTGCCAGCAGCTATTCGGAAAGCACTGCCAGCCCCTGCCACCATTCTGTTCTGTCATTGCTTGTCCTCTCTGGCGTTTACAACACAGGTGTTGATATAGCTGCAAATGTCACAGGTGTGTCATTATTAATTCCCTTTTACATCGGAGGCTGCTGTTAAACAAAACCCGGGAACTGAGGGTAATTCAGAAACTTGAGAAATGCCATCGAAGAGCAGGTGGCAATAGAGGTGGATAAACTGAAGAGACGAATAAAGTTAGTATGCGCTGGGGGTGGGAACTGGATGTCTCCCCTCACTTTACTCATTGCTTGCAGGGTGTTTCCCACCCCTGTGTGGCTTTGGAAATGAAGGTGAGAGATTCTGTACCACTGGAGGTACAGCATGGGGCTGACCTTAGAGACCAAGTAAAGGTGAGCCGGGGACCCAATCCACCAAAGTACCCTGGTTTCTATTTCCTGCAGCCTGGATTATAGTTGCTGCAGTCTTAAATGTGAGTGAAAGACAAAAAGCAAGACTCTATTACGGTCCTCATTTCTTTTCTAATGTGGGCTGTAAATGTTTATCATGTAGCTCAATGCACCCTGTCGAGCCAGAAGAGAAAAGCAAATAAACCAAAGGAAGGTGGCTTTATTAATGTCTCTCTGATCAGAATGGTTTTATGGCAGTGAAAGGACCCAGATATGATTGAAAATAGGACCTTGCTTGAGCTAAAAAATAAGTTCTTATGTAAGACAGTTGAGAGGAATATTTATATAAATGGAAGTGCAAGGGAAGAAAGAGGGAGGGAAGGCTGTATTCTTGATCAGGCGTGTGAAGGAGTGGAGAGAAACAGTGATTCTGGGAAAGACAAGCCTTCTGGGAAAGTTAATGATTTTTTCTTATAGGATGGTTCTCTTCTAGGCTTTAAAGCAACTTTTTTTTTTTTTTTTTTGGTCAAGACAGGATATTTGGCCATTTGACTTGAGATTGTCTTCCTAGTTTAAACAAGATGAATACTTTGTCGTTTAAACAGGATGAATACTTTGTCTTGAGCACTGTGATGCTGTGGTTTGACAGATCCAACTGAGACTTAGGAGATCACAGCTTTGCTTTCAGCTCTGTCACTGGCCTGCAGGATGACCTGGGCCATGTCATGTCATCAACCTTTGTCTCATTTACCTGCCTTAAAGTGGGGCTAGTGGGAATAATCTACCATTTTTTTAGGCTGTATTGAGTATCCCTGATAAAAATATTGGATTCAAGCTTGTGTGGAAAGGGCTAGTGATGCCTGGTCACATACATTCAAATACTTATTTTAATGTAGCTAAGCCAATAGACACTGAGTAGCTGCTCTTTGTCCTGATCACTTGAAGGATTGTTTTATAACACTCAGTGCTGGAAGTCCTGTGGACTATAGGATCACCGGAAAAGGACTATTCCTATGGGGTCTCACTCTTCGCTGCCCTGCTCTCTTGAGGTTTGGTGGGCTGCTAGCGTGACAAGGCAACAAAACATCGAAACCACCATGTAGCACAGCACCGCATGGTTCAGAAATGCCTATACTGCCTTTGACACTCACTCCAGCAGGAGCTCTACTTGACCTAATTTTCCCTGCTTTTTTCAGCATGAGCACAGCTAATGCCCCTGAAATGTTTCCAATACTTGCACTCAGAGATTTTGTGCACTGTGCAGTGCAGTGCCGTTGGCATTTCCTGAGCAAACCAGATGCTCAGCAGCTCTGAATGGTTATATTTGCACTATATTTTCATCCTAGGCTTGAGCCCTGGGCTTTGGCTCCATATACCCTGCTATTTTGCCCAAGCTGAGCTCAGCTGCTGGGAAGAAGTTCAGAGGATCCTGCCTGAGTGTGGCAGGAGCCCGGCCTTGCTGCCCTCCCTTCCCTCTCCCTGCCCATGCACACCCTTGTTTGGTGAAGCAAGACTGACCTTAGAGGTTTAGGTTGCCTGTGCAAGACACAGGGCACTCAAGACTGGTCTGAGATTGGGAATGGGAAACAAATTGGAGTTCTCACCACGGCTTGCAATGCAGGATAGCTGACAGTGCACAGGTCTTTTGGGCAGCTGCTACACAGAAGGGGCTGGTCAAGAACAGGGCTTTTCCCGGGCAAACTTACTCCCATATACATATGGACCTCCGAAACACAAACATAAGGCTGAAACATAAGGCTTGGGATGATATTTTCCTTTCCTTGTACCATGTGCCTCTACTTCTGTCTCCCTCAGGTGACTGCTGTTTCTCTTTGCAATGCCATGCAAAAGCAGCCCACATGCTGGGCATCGAATGGAGATTATACAGATTCACATCTCAGCAATTTATCTTTTGCTGGCTTGTTTGAGACTCAAAATACCAATCTGGCTTTTAATACCTTGGGTACTACTAAATTTGAAGTGACTCTGAGGGATAGCTACAGAGATTCATAAAGCTTTTCATGTAGCCTCTGCTTCAATATAGATGGATGTCTTTCTTTCTTTATTCCTCCCTGTAAAAACCTCAGAGTATGTAGGTGGACAGATAGTCAGGCTTTTGGGTTGCCTGGCTGGGATCTGTCACACTCCTCACAGGCTTGGCACCTGCAGAGAAGTAAATATGATTCGGTATAGATTTTGTACACAGTCTTAAAGCTATTTGGCAAAGAAAAATAAATTCAGGACCCCACATTACCAAGCTTGATTTTCATTTCAGCTAGTGTTGTTATGAGAAGCCCAGAGCTAAACAATCCAGTTTCAATATTAGAGGCAGCATTTAATCATCCCATTTGTGCAATCACCAAGCAAACACACATTCCCTATCTTAAAAACTGTTGGAAAGGGGAGGGGATGATGATAGTGTGATTGGCTGTAGACATCAGCAAAAAAGTATGCAATGAAACTAAACTTTAGAGCTGTAGAAAGATGGTGACACCAAAAATTTGTTCATTTGGTGTCTGAATCACCTATCTAGACATGGACATAAAGTGCCTTGTGTAGGCGGCAGCTCTTCCACTGCTACAACAGAGGCCCGAGCAGGGCACACAGGGAAACTGAAATTTCACTACCCTTGATTTGACAGTCCATAGCTGATGGCTTTAAACAGTCCTAAATCCTGTCATATAAAAATACTCTTTAAAGTGTGCTTGAGAGTGTGAGGAAACTAAAACTTTGTGTTTTGGTTTTTTTTTTCTCTTCCTGGCTCTTTCCCAGTGGTAGTTATAGGCACTGAGTGTATATGCAAGCACACAGTCACATGCTCTCCCCTTAATATGAGGGAATAAAAAGTATGGGAAGGTCTCCTGGTGCATAAAAACTGAAAAAGTAAAAAAAAAAAAAAAAGTAAAAAAACCAAGAAAAAGACAGAAAATAAAATGCTTAGAATAATGGCAGGGCTGTATTCTCTTCATTGCTGCAGCCTGGACTCCAGTGAAACAGGGACTGCAACAACTGCTAAGAGATGAGGCACAGCTCTGTCTGTTTTGCTACTAGGTCATTTTTGGGGTGCAGGGAGATGGGACAGGGGGTGGCTTGGCCTGATCCCAGCTCCCTGGATTCCTCTGCTGAAAGTGATCAGTCTCCAGTCCTGGGATGCTGTCTGGACCAGGGACACGGGAGGTGAGGGATGTCTCCCTAACTGTTACCAGGCTGGCTTTGCTTGTTGTGCCTTTTTCCAAACAGATAGCCCTTCAATTCTAGGCATGGACTGGAGCCTGACTTGGAGAGGGATGGATTTAGGCATGTGCTCGGTGCTTTCCCTAGTTAAAGCTGGAACAACTGGCAGATCACACTCTGCAAAGCAATAATACCTGAAAAAAGCTACTCCCTAGATCCTTAATATTGGTGTTCCAGTGGGAACCTCTCAATTTATTTTGGTTGAGTTTGCTGACCCTCAGAAACATAACTAATTAGCAGACATCTATCAGCAATTAGACTCTCTGGAACACTTTTCTGAGCCCTTTACACAGGTGGGCTATATCCATTGCTAGTTCAGGGAAGACTTTCCAGATTTCCCCCATGGCCACTGCCTGGAATTGAATGGCTTCAGTTGCACAGCTACTACAGCAAAGCTGCCCCAACTTTAGGCACTTAACTGGGCCACCAAAGTTGTCCAAGGCTTCTTTCATTGCCAAAAGACAGAGGTAGGCATCTCCGGCTCATGGTTTCGATGTAAGCAGACTGGACCACAGAGGGCAATGGATGCAGCAGCACTCTTGACTGCAGAACACAGCAGCTCTGCTTCTGCACCTGCCGGTAGATGAATTTGGGGGGGGATAAATCCAGCCCCACCGATGATAGATTAGCTCTGGGTTGTGGGCATATTATAATTCTCTGAGGGCACTGTTGTGTAGATTTCCTTTCCTGAGGCCGTTTAATAGAGACTTCATTATGGGAGGAGGTGATACAGGGCCATGTAATTTCAAAGGAGAGCAAAGCTTGCTGTAGAGGTGTGAGCAGAATCCCAGCAGCTATCTGTAGTCAGGCTGATTAGATAACATATTTCAGGCAGTTTTCATTAGAAAAAAGTCTTTGTATTAAGCTAATTTTTAGGTTTTTTTGCAAAATCATATCAAATTCTATGGAATTCCCGCAGGAGAAAACATTTTTGAAACAAAAAGGGATTTAGGATCCCATTTCAAAATTTCAGTTTGAAACTTGAAAATTGTATCTGTACTAGTTTTCTATGCATTTTTCATATTTCTGTTTTGTGTATGCATTCTTTCATGACATCACTGCTGAAATGTTCTCATTTTAATTTTAGCACAATAAAGCAATCTGTTGGATATCAATGAAAGCAGGAGTCACTGATTCACAAAAAGAGGTAAGATACTCTAATTAGCTTGGTGTAATTGCCCTTAATAGTTGAAAACAGACAAATATCAGGATATTTCAATGACCAGTTGATGTCATACTTTGATATATCAGTAGCAGTAGGAACAATGTTTTACGGTGTTAATAATATAAAATAATTTTTAAAACCTACACAAAATTCAGAATTCTTTTTGAAAGCCAGGTAAGAAATATTGGAAGATTAAAAAACCCCATCTGAATAATTTATTTTTAAAAGTTCAATTTTTTTCCTCTTTTGGCTGGAATTCTACTTCCATATTTGAAATTGAGCCTGCAGGTAAGTCACCTCCCATAAATCTGGCTGTAATAGTTTAAAACTATGGTGCCCCAGCTGTCTTCTTTCTGCTGGTGGAGATAACCACCCTCAGAGCAAGGTTCAACAAACTTAGCTTAACCCTCTGATTCCTTTCCCCAACATACTTCGCTGGTAGGTGTAACTAAAGGTGCCAGACTTGAAAAAGAAGGGGCTGGAGCAGGGTCTCACACTGCACCCTGTCATTCAGTCTGCCGCGGCAGCAGTGACCCACAGCAGGAGAAGACAGCAAATAGCTGGAGGCAAAAGCATTTTACTGGTCCTGGATGCTTGTCCACCTCCACCTGGTAGTCTGCATCCCATAGCCAGCAGCAGCTGCAGGCAGATCTTATCCTGCCTTTGTCTTAATTTCCCCTTTTGTAAAGAATGTAAGTAATAATGCTGCTACCTACCTCAGAGGAGTGCAGGAATTAATTAATGTTAGTAAAGTGCTTTGAAGATAAGATCTAAGTATTATTATTAATAATTTACCTGCAATTTGTTCTGTGCCTTAAAAGACAGAAATAATTTACCATGAAATTATGTGATACTACCTAGGGCTATATTAAGGTCTTGAATGGATGTGAAGGGCTTACATTACCGTTAATGTAAACTACTATGTAGAGGTGCCAAAAGGCAGAGCTGGGCTTTATGTAAATACCCAGTCAGGACCTCATTATATCACACAGAATTAGTATTTATAGGATACAAAGATCTTATAAATTATAAGTTACCTGTTTCCTGGAATATATACAGAGGTGCAGACTTTCGAAGGACAGCCTCTCTAAGAAAGGTAAAAATTAATTCATAATATGCATTTAAATATAATAACAGAAAAGACTTGAAGATATATTAGTCTGAAAGGCAGCACACTTGAGGTTTTCCTTGGTTTCCTCAGACTGACACAACGACCCCCTTTGCATAAATTATCTCCCACTGTTTACCCCATTCATTATTCTAACAAGACACTAAGTGTAGTCTTCATTGGAAACACTTGTTTTGCCACAAAAGTGAAGGCTTTAGCTTCAAGGGAACCAGATTCAGCACTGAAAAGCCGCGAGACCCATGAACAGAAGCAGAGAGACCAAGAGACCCGTGACGGCTCCTCCTGTCAGAAGAATCAGAGAGAGGAAAGCCACGTGCTCACCTGACATCCTTGGTATTTAGGAGAGAAAACGAGGCAGCTCCAGCAACGTTCTGGTCCTTGCCATACCTGGAAAGCAGAGGGATGCTCACAAGAAGAGCCGTGCACGGCTCACGTCCCTCTGCTCAGCTATGGCCCACGCTGCAATAACTTGCCACGGAGTCAACTTTTCTTTGCGTGATAAATGAAGATAAGCCACCAGCAACACTTCATGAATCTCTCCTTTAAACCTTTTCCAGGGATCGAGACACATTTTACTTCTATAGTTTATGAAGATGGCACAGCCCAGAGGTATCAAAGGGGAGAGAAATATACCTGTCTGAATAAAGGATTCTTGGCAGCCGCCACAGCTATGAGATGAAACAGGTTGACTCTGGTGTCAGTAGAGAATATCTTCACTCCCAGTCTGCGAGCCAAGCTCTGGGCGAATTTTATGCACAGAGCATAGCAAGCAGCATGGAGAAGACTTAATATTTTTAATAGCTGATAAGCTTTGTCCAAGTTTTTATCATATCTGTGACATAACATCTTCCTGAAGCCTTATCAAATTTATATCGCCAAGGTTAACGAAAGGTAATACTAATGAGGATGCAATGGCAGTGATGATGAACTCTAGCTGCTGAAGAGAAGCTGAGAATGTAAATCATTTGCCTGTGAGCAAGTCTCCATGGAGGGAAGTGGCAGTGTTGGTGCAACAGATTAGACAGTCCTCAGAGGACCACGCTGAGGAGCTGGAATGGACATCCTAAGGTACCGCGATGTGAACCAAGTATCTCCAGTCCTTGGTGACAATAGGGACCTGATTTTTGCCTGCCTGGAGACAGAGATGTAGTTATTCTCTCTCATTCTTCATTTTACAAGCCAAAGCGCTATAAAAACCTTCTGTGTGTAGTCTGCAGAATTCTGTATCTGAGCAAATGATTCATGACTGAGGATTTAGGTCAAGCTAAGCAGATTTAGCTCAAGGACCTAACCAGTGTTCTTAAACTGTATCTGCTCCAACATTTGCATGTGAGTGTTGAGTCCCTCTCTCACAGCAGTACAGCTTATGTGATAGGAGACAACAAAGAAGTATCATGTCCTCTCTTAAAATAACAATAGTATTATAGGTGTTTCACACAGTCATGAGCTAGCATTTACAGGGATTATGAAGCAAGTTTTCCACTAAGGAATTAAAAACTGTCATTACACCATGCTTCTCAGATCCTTCATAGCTCACCTTTGGGATGTGCAGAGATCAAAGTGCTCAGGAGAAAGTTAATTTGCAATTAGTAATACTATGTTTGTAAGTGTTATTTGTGCAGTTCCAGTTTTATCCAGGAGAAAGTAGTGGTGCTCAAAGCAGCCCATGACTGCTTTCACTGCTCCTCAAAAAATATTCTGAGACTAGAATTTCCCCAAAACACCAAGAATCAGAACAACAGCAGTCAAGTCCTCGACTTCCACCCAGTTTAGCATAAGGATGTGAAACGACTAACCCAGGAAAATACCCACCTAATGACAGTACGAAGTCAGTTCCTGTTCTTTTCTGTGTTCCCTTTGTATAGATATTAAAAATTCATTTGGAAAAGTGAGTTGGAAACTTGGTCTAAAAAAATCATAAAATATCAAAGATGCATGCTTTGTCTCCTCACCTGCATCAGGACTCAACTACTGGCCTTTGGCTCTGTCTCCATCTCTGGCTGTGACCTAAAATCCTACAGTGGGTTTAGGAAACCTTTCTGATAAAACTTTCATAGGAACACTGATGTTTTTACAAAGGAAACTTCTGCAAATAAATCTTTTTCTGCAAATCCTTGGTTTTCTGCAAATCCGTTTGTGACAGCTCCAGGTACAGAACTTGCTGTAGAAAATGATCCATCCTTATTTCTTTGCCACCAGTGGTCCTCATTCCTCATCTTTATTCAATGGTTACTGGCCTTTTTGATGGACAGAGTATCACAGGATTTTGCCAAAAGGGCGCTTTTCTCCATGGCTAGATCTACACTCAGTGGTCAGAGATACCACAGGTGTCATCTGTCTTTCTTGCTTCTCAAATCCACATGCAGCCATTTGGTGGTCATGCGGGGCAGACTCAGGTGCCACTAGGATGCAGGTGTTTCTTCAACTATTAACACTTATGACTACACTACCATCCATTGCCCAGGTCAAGTGTTAACTGTATTTTCAAAGAGCTTTTGCATGTTGGCTCAGGTAAGACAAGTGCTCGTCAAGAAAAGAGATCATTTTGCTGAGTTTGTAGCAAACTACAGTAGTAGGTGTCTCTGGAGTTGAATGTGCACAGCCTTGATTGACCAGTTCAGCTGACAATTTAGGCATATTTTTAGATGCCTCTTCTGGTACTAAACTGCCCTATACTGACATTTGTGATTTGTTTTCAATAATCTCTGCCTGGGCAGCAGAATCTGTCTGGTCCTTCTGGTCAATGAGCCAGCCTCAGTCATTCATACTTTAATTACATTGCAGCCGGATCTCAGCCATCTCATATGTCAAGCTCGTAGCTACAGAGGCTGCTGTCAGCCCATCAGATTGGTCTCCACCCTTTCCAGTGAATTCCCAGAGTCAATTGAATCAACTGTCTTCTGGTATTACCTTCAGTGTAACAGACCCAGGATGTTTAACATATATCAGACAATGGAGCACAGTGCGGAAATCTCGGTCTTAGCAGAGGGCAGTAAGTCCATACATGGTAGTATGTGGCCTACTTCTTCTTAAATAATAAAGTTGATGTGGCAGTGAAACCCAAAGCTTAGACAGAGTTGAGAAAAAGAATTAAGGCATCAGAATGAAAAATCTGTTTCTCTGGCCCATGGTGTAATGTCTGAAGGGAGGGGCAATTTTCTTCACAAAAGGAAGTGACAGCAAAGGTGAAATTGTTCTCGGACCCAGAAGAAGGACTTTTTGAGGCTTCTCTATTCTTACTGTACTAACATTTCTGGTGTGTTGCATCTGATTTGCAATTTACTTCCATTATGAACTTTTATGTCAACCCTATGTTCAAACTCAGGCTTCTCAAATGCTTCATTACGTCTCAGTCTTTGCTATATTGAAGCATTTGCTGTCAGAGGCATAACTTGGGTTGTCACTACATGATTGGTATTCATGGCAGCCATCTCCAAAGATATGTGGAGCAATCAACCTCATGCAAGCTGTGATATTGGCTGCGCTGGAATTCTCAAGTTGTCCGTGAATCCAGGTGTCTTAGGGGTTACTGGCATGGAATGGAATAGAAATAACAAAGCCTTTCTTGTTTTAGCTCTTTTACTAGGTCTGTATTGGGATTGTATGTTGATCTGATTACACTTTTCTAGATGCAGATATTTTCTCTGGATACATTAAAGAGTTGAAAATGGAGCTTCCGTTACAGAACAAACATGTTTCTGCATAATACAGATGATACCATGACATCTTTCAAGCAAGGCAACCCTCTGGGAAGTACTCAGGTTGCACATGTTTAGATCTGATCATCTTGATTTTCATATAAGGGTAGCTTTTCAGTAATTAGGGTAAAATACTCTCTAGACACATCTGAGCTGTCTGCTATTGTTAACTGAACTTGTGCAGAGGAGTCTTGCTTAAGCTGTAATAACACTATATTTGTGTTAACAGCACAGTGGCGTCAAAGAAAAAGAAATTATGATAAAATAAAATAAGCCCATAAGTAACTGGAAAGCCCGTGGCTTTTTTCCGAAGTCACGCAATTGCAATGAATAGTGTTGTGCTGTGACAAAAGTGAATGCAAAATAATATCATTGCAGTACACACAATAAGTCAGTTATTGGGAAAATAGCTGTGGGTTCTGAAAGGAATTCTATGTCTTCTTTAAACAGATGATTATTGTGGGACTGTAATACTCCTAAAAACAATCACTGACATGTTGGAGACTTCTACCCAAGAGGGACTCTGGGAGTTCGTAATTTTGTATTGTTTAGTTATATAGGATACTAGTAGGTAGAGCTCTACACAGAAATGATATGTCAGGGTTCAGATGCTGTTTCGGATGCTGTCTTCATTTTAAACATAGAAAGTCAGAGGTTTTCAAATTCGTGAGGTGAGTCAGTGGATCAGGAACCAGAACGATCCCACTTCCACCAGAATCTGACTTCTGCTGGGGAGAAGCAACAAAAAGTCATGCATAGCATCTGCTGAATAAGAAGACTCAGAGTTTGGAAATTGCCAGTTTCAGGTCTTCCAGGTTCCCAGTTCCTTGTCAGCTCCACTGCTGAGCTGCAACCCAGCATGCCTAAAGCCCAGGAGCAATGAAAGCCTGAACACCTTGTGACTGGCAGGAGCTGGGGACCTGGAGACTTGGAAGCTTGGAAGCTTGGTATCTGACAGGGTCTAGGCTCTTCATCCCTCATCAGCCTGCCAGGACAGCAAACTGTCAAGCAGGGGGAGTCCAAAAAGTGGGGCTTCTTGACCTCCAGCTGGAAAGGTGGGCTGGTAGCAAGCCAGGCACAGTTTTCAGGCAGGTTTTGAAGTCTGTCAGCGGTTTCACAGCAACCGCATTGCAATTGAACTGTCTCAAAGAAGAGTTTTGGTTTTGATGAATAGGCAGTTCTTCTGCAGGAAGGAAAAAGTAAGCTAAGCAGGGAATTTCCATTTAGCTACAATAATAAGCCTGTTGCTCACTGAGTGTGGCACTTGAAGTAAATATTTTCCAGTAAAAACAGTGGTGGGGGTGAGAGGATGAGTCTGTCTATTGGTAGGTAATAGGTAACCCCACCCATAAGTTACTGACGGGTGCCTTGGAAATATGCATTGATGGTGCTTTGGTATCAGTGCAGCCAGGATTGCAGGTAAGTGATTTGTAATGAAGATGTAGTAGGCAAAAATGGCTGTGCTGACCCTACGGCTTCTGCTGAAGGGATGGTCCGCTCATCCCTGCCCATTCTCTTCCCTTGTGCCCTCTCCAGCTCTCCTCCAAGCCATCAGCAAGCCGATTCATCTCACTGAACTGACAGAAGGGTAGTTACTTTCTTTTCTCAATGAGTTTTTTGTCATCATTAAGATAGTTTCAGTGGGAGTTGGAAGCTGGAGTAGGGGAGGAAGGGAAAAGCAAGAAAGGGGGGAACCAGACTTGTTTTCTAGTTCCCTTTCCAGGGCCAGTAAGCCCTCTGAGCCATATGCCCTATGGCCAGTGATACATATATGGACTCCACTGCCTGTGCACAGTCTGTGCCTCAGCATGAGTTTCTAAACCAATATTCAGATTTCCTCTTTAAAATTAATCTCCCCTTGCCAGTTCTTCTCAACATACTGTAATTGTTATGCTTGTCCTCATAATTCTTGGAAAAGTCTGTAGGATAGAGATCTCAGACAGGTCCGTAATGCAGAGGTTACAAGCAGGTCCTATTTTCACATGCCTCAGTCCTATCTGTGGATTCTCTTGGGTACCTTTGTTGACTCTGGTAGAATTTCTCTGTTATAAAAGGTATCACAAAAGTGATATCCTATTGCAGTCTGCTGACAGCAATGAGAAGTATGTCCATCGGAAAGCAATGGGCTTTCTGTAAGACCATTGACACAGGAAACACATGGGTTATAGAATTTTTCTCATTAGTCTCATTGTCTAGGACACAGATAATTTAGTGTATCTCAGCTCAGATGGCAGCATTCAGCTTCCCACCACTAGCATAAATCTTGAGTAAACCTGACTTATTCTCTGACTGAGAGCAAACCAGACCCCTTATTATATTGTTCTTTTCTTTTTATGTGTGACCATGAGACTGAATATGTCATCAGTGACATCAGCCCAGAGCTGGAAAAGATTGTTAAGTCAATCCCTCTCTGAGAGCTGTTTGACTGAGTTTGGGACTGTAGCTAATAGACCCTGCACTGCATGGCTGTTTAGGCAGTGTTACGGTTTTTCACTATCAGTAATTCTATGTTTTGTTTGTTGTTTTTTTTCCTTTTTTTAATGCCACAGCATTTCAACTCCCCTCCTCCAGTTGATTCTAGTTGCTTCAAAACTGGTTGGAACTTATTGTCTTGATTAAGAAATTGGGGCTGTCATTGCTGGCAGAATTGAGAATGACTTGGAATAATCACTGTGTATGATATCCTTTTAACTTTATACAAAAGGGACAGAGAAATGAGAATTTTAAACACTATGAAGAAAAATATTGTTCTTATTGCAGCTGGAGAACTGGCCTGTACAAAGATTCTGCCCTGGCACAAATGTACCCACAAAAGCTAGTAGTTTTAAATATATCAGTGCATTATCTAGGATGAACCAAAGGCCAATTATACAGTTTTAGCCTCTATGAGCACAAGCCTTGTCTGAACAAAATGTGCCTGAGGAAGGAGGCCCTGTGTGCTGTATGGATACCACTGAACACATCTTGAAAAAATAGAAGGGAGTCACAGAATTACAAACCAGCGGAGGTGGGAAGGGATCTCGGGAGGTCATCTGGTCCAACCTTCTCCTGCTCAGGCAGGGCCACCTCGAGCAGGCTGCCCAGGACTGTGTCCAGATGGCCTTTGAATAGCTCCAAGAATGGAGATTCCACAACCTCCCTGGGCAACCTGGGAGATGCTCCTGTCCCTTAATCATCTCTGTGGCCCTTCATTTGACTCTGTCCAGTATGTCACTGTCTCTCTTGTACTGGACAGCTTGGACAGAACTGGACCCAGCACCAGGTGTGGCCTCACCAGTGCTGAGTGGAAGGGAAGGATCACTTCCCTCAATCTGCTGTCAAAGCTTGTCAAATGACAGAGCAGTGACAACTTTTGGGATAACCTCGGACTGTTGTGTTATGTGTGAATCCCAGCCATGTTACATATGCTGAGGTAAACCCTGTAGAAGAAACTTAAAGAGCTCAAGAACCGACAGTAAAATAAAGGAATGAAAATATCAAATTATTTTTCTCTTTAAAAATCACATGCCATTTTAAATCCAGTCTGTGATTTTGGGGCTTCCTGAGGTTACTTGAATTTGGCAATACCAACTTCATAACAAAGCAGCAAACATTTTTCTTGGCGGTGTATGAAATCATACCTGGAGTCTCACTCTCACCCAGATTCCTTCCTAAAAAGATTTTCAGTATGGTAGTAATATTATGACTCCAAGTAGCAGGACAGAGGAGTTGGTTTTTTTTCACCAGGCACTTCACCAAGAGAACGTGGTCTCCACTTTAGAAATGTATAATAACTATTTGTTTGGAGTCAGCGAGTGAATTTTTACTAATTCCTGAAGTCTCAGGAGAACAGCAAATTTTATGCTAAATTTATTCATAGACTAGATGTACCTTTTTATAAAGTGCATAATAATTCTGATTTGTATGTTCAGATAATACCATCTGCTCAGACTGGCAAAGGAAAAGGCAGGCTCTACTCCTGTATCTCTAGGGAGGACCTCTGCCTCCTGCATTTATTTTTTTTTTTTTTAATTTAATTCATTTTTGGGAGGGATATGGAGAAAAGGGGTTATCAATTTATATGGCAGGTCTAAAAACATAGAAGAAAATTCAACTGCCTTTTGCTTGATCCAGCTGTAAGGCTGTTCAGTTAAAAGAAACCCTACACCAGCAGGAAAAAAACAAACCCCAAACAGATAAGAAACATTCGTCTCCTGGACAGACTGTGAAATCTAGTGTAATAATTTTTTTAAAATTTATTTACCACAGGCATCCCCAAGCTTTGGCAGTGACAGAGACCATTTTGCAGTGACGTGATGTGTAATGTTGGCAAAATCAAAGGCCCAGCATCCCAGACCACTTGTCTGCTTCTCGAGCTGGATCACTCATGGAATAAAACAACATTTCATGTCCTGAAAGACTGTGTTTTGCTGTAGCAGGTCTACCACCTTAACAAGGGAGACTGGAAGTATGACAACATTTTAGAGCACCTTGTACCTCCAGATTTCAAGGCACTTTGCATGGACAGGGCTTAAATGACAAATGTATGAGAGGGCTCCTTAGTACCCCATGCTCTTTCTGCCCCTCAACTTCTTCTGTTGCAAAATGCGGCTGGTACTGATTTCCTTCGTAAAGCGCTTTGGGGACAGGGGAAACATAGTGTGAGTGGGATATCATTCTGATAGAAATAACTGCAAGGAGAAAAGTCCTGCCCCAGAGTGTCTATAGCCTCAGGCTCCAATCATGCGACGTATTCAGCATGAACTGCACTTTGTGGTCTGTGAGCCGTTCAGCTGACTTCAGCACTGCCTAAAGTTAAATACATACAGGTAAGCCTTTGACAAGTCATGGGCCAAGTGCTGCAGCCTTGTGAAATTCCCTTTGCTGTGCACCTCTGGATCTGCGGGGAGCTCCCCCGAAACAAACAAAATAACTTCTGATGCCAGGGTCTACCTAATGGCAGAGATGAACAGAAAATATACAAAGGAGAGAGAAGGCAGGCGCGAAGGGTTGCCAATATTCCACGTGGGGTGGCCGAAAGAGTGTGGACATCACTGGGCACATCCCTGCACACAGATGGGGAGAGGCTTGGCTGGTCATGCCTAAAGGTGTGGGTTCCAGTTTGGAAACGACATGGCTGTATTAACGAGGCTCAGGTCTTGACCTGATATAATCCTGAGCACACATACTTACCTACCGCTGCAGACCTACCCTGCACACCATTCTTAGCTGAGACGTGGCGGGGGATCAGCCAAGTCCAGCGGTAGAGATTTGGGTACCAAATCCCCTTTCCAGTTGTTCCTCCGCAGGAGGCGATTCACCTGCAGGTTTGCTGAACGTCTCCCCTTCACGCTGGGTCCCGTCGGACAGATGTCTGGGTTTCCTCCTACTTCCTTCCTGCTTGCGATTCAAAGGAACAGAAACCAGAAAATTATTATGTTTTTAGATGTGAGATTTTTTTTTTTAAGGTTCACCTCAAGGTTTTTGGGGACTGATGTGATTTTTCCAAATGTTTTGGACTGGCAATGTTGTATCTAGATTAGCCTTTCCTACTGTGAAGTTCCCAGCTTGAAAGCCCTGAAGACCTCAATCTAAATCCACATTTACCCACGTAGATAAACTGAACACTGTGCAATATTAATGTACGTGAGTCTTTCAGGGGAAACTTCAGCAGTAACCAGATTCTCCTTTAAAATCTTTCTTCTTGTGTCTCACTTTTGAGCTTAATGAAATCGCACAAATAGTTGGCATTATGGCCAGGAAAAACAATATCCCTATTAAAAATCCCTCCCGAAGATAACCCCTTTTGCTTGGCCCATTTCTGCACAGGGGACTGAATGGTGGGAGTTACCACCCTTCCAAGACCAGCAAGTGTGATCTGGGCTGCTTTAGGCACAAGGCTCAGCATATGTTCCTAATCTCTCCCCGCAGCATGGAAAAGATGTATTCAGAGCAGCGGGAGCACTCCTGACATGGCAAGGGGTGAAGACATTCACCAGCACTTTTGAAGAGTTTTTTCCACCATTTTGACAATGGAGCTAAAAGGAAAAGATAGGTAAAGGTAGGTATGGAAAAAAGTAGGTATGGGAGAGGAAAAAGAAACAGAACCAGGTGAAGGAAGGAGAAAGAAGAGAAAAGGAAGGAAAATGAGAAGAAAAAGGGAACATGTGAAACATAGAGGCCCAAAGGGGATTTGGGTCGTTCTAGAGAGGTGGTTTTCAACTATGTTTTGCAAAATCTCTGTTGTCTGTAGAGTGTTTCACAGGCATGGAAAGAAAGATGTGGAGGAAATGCACATTAATTTAATTTCTAAAGTAGTTTGTACATCTACTAGAGAACTGCTAGGGATCCATAAGCCAAATAGTTGAAGACTGCTGCTTTAGATGTTGGGCATGGAAACATTTCTCTTGCTGGCCATGCAGCTGTAAAAGTGATAAATGAGGAATGGAAAGAAACAGGCAGTTCCATAAGAATGCAGATTATCTCTGACAGGGAAGAGACAATGTACTGGCAACTCAGTAGTAGCTGAAGTAAATGACAGATAGAAACAAAGGGAGAAAATAGGTCTTAAAGGAGGGAAAAATAGCTCAGCACAATAATTTTTCTTGATCTGCAGCTTTCATAATGCTGCAGTAGGCAACTCAGCCATCTCTGAGCACCTAGAAAGAGAGTTCAATAATGAGACAGCACTGGCACCAGCAGCAGCCAGCAGCTGGGGATGGCAGAGGGATCATTTGTTGGCACCTGAAGCCCAGATCAATGCATGCCGCACGGGGTGAACAGCAGAGTGATGGAGGGACGGGAACCTTAATTGGAGCTCACGGCAAGGTGAAATACCCTGGCTAGATTTATGAGTTTTTCCCATTACTGTTAAAAGTTTGAACAGTAAAAAATCGTGTTCTCTTCTCTGTCTCTCCCTGTGGGACAAGAGGGGGCACCCACAGAAAGTCCCCTCTGGGGCATCCCTCAGCCCCTCCTGTCGCTTCCTGAGCTCGAGCCCTTAGCATATGTCTCCACTGGTACAGTCAAGTGTCTCCTGAATATTTATTTCTGCTGCTGTTTAGTTGTAAGTTAAACACAAATCTTAGCTCCTTTTCAGACTCCTGAGCTGCCACACTTCTCTCTTACCCCCAGAGCTGAAGGAGCAATTTAACAGCCTTAACTAGATGTTATCATCATTTCTGTTTTGATGTGTTATTGCTAATTTGCATCCTGATTCCCTTACCTTCAACTTTAATAGAAGACAAGAGCTGTTCCCTTTTATGCCTCTTTTTTTCCTCTCTCTTTTTTTTTTTTTTAATGGGGAGAAAGACATAAAGAAAGCGCAGAAATAAATACAAATACTGAAACAGCTCCAGATGAAAGGCAGTAAAATGACTGCCTGCTGCTCCCTCTTGAACTGACTGGCAGTAACTCTGAGTTTCTTCTGCGACCCTGGTGTGCAGGATTGGCTGCTGTTGGTAACGTGGGACTCCTCTCTCTGCCCTGCTGGATCCTTTTAACTCCTCCAGGTCTGCCAGGAGACATGGCTGCAGCAGCAGCAGGTTTCTCAGGAGCTTTGGAGACAGGACAAGATGACACAGGGTTGTCCCTTGAACTTTCCCAGGAACATTGCAGGACCAACCTAGCTCCTGTCTCACCCTCCCTGACTTGAAAGGGCTGTAGCTGCTGTGCAAAGACTGAGTGGGGGTCTCATCTGTCTTGTCCTTGTCACCTTCCTGGTGTGTTCCTTCAAAACCTTTCCAGGACAACTGAGCCAGAACCAGCTGGCCCTTGTAAGGTGGCACCAAGGAACAGCAGCAGCAGAATTAAGGACAGAATGGAAAAGCGACATTTTACATCTCCCGAAGTGTCCTGAACCAGCCAGTACATCTTCTAAGTGCTTGTGTCTGGAGTCTTCCTTCTTGGAAAAATATGTCGTGTGTGAGATGTGAGCTACGAGACCCCATCACGGGGGTAAATGCTCGCATGGTTCTTGGGAAAGCTCTTGACGTTTGGGCCTCAAATCTGCCTGGTCAGTCCTGCTCCAGCCTTGCCTTTCCCATCACTGTGCGGAGGTGGGAATGCAGCCAGAAAAGCGTTAAATGGTGGAGCACACTCACCCAGGATTTAGTAGTGTCTCTTGCCCACCCACGGGGTGTATAAACGCCAGGGGAAAGATCACAGTAGCTAGGCTGCTGCTTCGACACGCAAAAGAAACCATACATTGGGCTGGATTTGTGGGAGGGCGTGAAGGCTTCTGAGGAGCTGTCTCCCCCAGTCGTGTTCTCTGGTCTCATGGGGTGCGGAGACAAGGGAGTAGCTGCACTCCTCCTGCTCTCTTCTCTCGACAAACCTGTCCTTCTGAGCTGACACCAGTGGCAGCCATGTCAGACAAGTGTCCGTTCGAACGTGCTGCCCTTTCCCCCCTGTTCGGATTCCACCCGCCTGCTGCTTGGGCTGACGCTGGGGGACGTGTGATTCCCCATGCACATCATGTGCCTCCACCCCAGAGAGCAGCAAGGCAAACGCTCTATGCAAATTATGTGCTCGTTAATGCCAGCGGGGTGCAAATTAAACACAGCAAAGCTGGGTTTTGCTGAGCTCTAGCGCTCTGGGGCGCAGGACTCCCATATGGGGGCGGAAGGGGGCAGCTGCCTGTGACCCCAGGGCACAGCGTCGCAGGCAGGTTAAGCCAGGCACAAGTCAGAGAAGGAGTGGGAGACACATCTGCCTTTGGACGGAATCCTCCCTGCCTATGCCATCCCTCCATGCCGAGTCCAGCCTTCACGCCGATGAAACAGAGCCCTGTTTAGAAACGCAGCTGCAGCCGTCACTGGGGCTTTTCCACGAGCACAAATACTCCTTTGACAGTGCGTCTGTATCGAGTTAACTGGCAACAGAACTGCTGTTCTCTCCAATTTAAGTGAAACATGTGAGTCCTTTCATTCAGGACTTTGAGCCACAGGCGCAGCCCTGCTCCCCCCCAGTTCCCAGTCTGCCCCCCCGCCCCAGGCCCTGCCGTTCCCTTTCCCTTTTCCCCACCATGGGGGTGTAGTTCCCCCCTTCCCTTCCCAAGCCCTCTGGGCTTCTCCCTTCTCTAGCATTTTCCCAGATCAATCCCGGTGCCTTCTCACAGCATCACCCATTGTCCTTTTTTTTGGTGGCTAATAAAGCAAATTCAGCTGACTGCCTTTGCTACCTATTGAAAACCATGCATTACAGACACAATGAGTTTTATCTTTTTTTTTTTTTTTTTTTTTAATCTAATGGGAAAAGAAAAGAGAAAAAGCCAAAACACTCATTTGCCTACTGAGAACTCAGGAAGCCTAAACCTCAGGAATCCTTTGAGAACCAGGAGATGAGATATAAACTAAACAAATTACCCCAAACAGTTTCCTGACACAGCTCTAAGAAGTCCGATGCGCACAAGGGATGAGAGCTGTGGGATCACAGCATCTCTGTTTTCCTTGCCTTACACAACCACTGCTGAAAGCAGAAGGGATGTCCGAGCAGAAACTTCTTCAACAAAGAAACAACTAAAAAGTACTCAACTCCCACCACTGTTCTCCAAACACCTCTAAGTTTTTCCCTTGGGAAGGGGAAGGAGGAAGGTCTCATCCAAGGAGGAAGACACTCTAGTGCCTGGGACAGAATAAAACTCCTAGACTTGTCTCTGCTGGTCTTCTATAAGTCCTTGCTTGTTTTGAAAATGGAGCTGTCTTTGTTGCCTGGTGGTTCTTGGGAACATTTCCTGGGCTAACTCTGGAGCCACTAAAAGCCACAGAATACGAAAGTGCTTGCATCCTGCAGGTGGTGGTAGGGATGAGTGAAAGAACAGCTCCAAGCCCCATGACTCCAGCTGGCAACAGCCAGCTTAGGAGATGTAGTAGATTTGGTTTGGAAGAGCAGGTGGAAGCTGGTTTAGTTCTTGCATCCAGTGGAGGACCTGGGTTGCCACAGCAGATAACAACTGCTTGTTTCATTTCATTATGCCTGCTTTTCTTTAAGATTGTGGTTGACGCACTAGATGTCTTTGCTTGGGTTGTCTTTCCTGTTATGCCTGAATGTCTGCTAATGAGCTCAGAGCTCCTGCCCCATCATTTTCCTCCATGTGACACTGTACAACTCAAAGGCATTCTTCTGAATCATGAATCTGCAAACACTAGTTGAAGCCACAAAATGCCAGTCTTCAGTTAGGCAGAAAGGCTGTTCTAATGGTGGCAAGAGCTGCCTGCCTTGCAGACACTAACTAAGCGATGTTGGGTCAAACTCCCTCCTGATCTCTGGGGAGCAAGAGACGGGGACCAGTAACCGAACTCCTGTTCCCTCCTGGCGATGCAGCGTGCTGAACCCCTCGCCCACAACTTGGCTCAAGGGATGCTTTCTGCTCTGTGCTCTGTCATTAATAATTCATTTGTCATGTCATGTAATGACTTTCTTGATCATTATGAATTCATCTGGTGCTAATGTGCATGTCATATCCACTGTGACAGGAGACAGTAAAGCAAAACAAACCAACCAACCGACCAATATCTTTCTGTCTCTGCTTTATACATTTGTATGTAATTGATTTGCAGTTGGTTGATTTTTCAATTCAGCTTTTTGAGGTTGGTTTGCAATTATTAATATCTTTCTTTTGAGTTTTGGGTTTCTTTAAAAAGAATCTGATTTGCATCTTTCTGTAACTCCCTGCTGGGCATTCTCCAGATATGCAGCAGCATCAGACAACTTTTTTTTTTTTCCTTTTTCTTTACTTACAGATACTTCCATGAGCCAGAATCAAATACTCAAAGGGCTAAATCTATAGGACCAGATTTTTTTCCAAAGTAGATTATCTTCCCACTGAAGTACTACAACAAATAGCCAGAACTTCACAACACTGCAGTGCACAGACAGCCAAACTCCTTTGGAAATGTGCTTTCTAGGCAGTCATATGCTGGTGAAGGTGTCAGGCTAATTGCTGTGTTCATAGAGTACTTTCCATTATGCAGCTCAAGAATGCCTTTGTCAGCACTCCACAGCAATATCTCATTAATTGGACCATCTCTCAAAATGAGCAGGCTACAAAACCAGCTGCTTCTTTCTGCCGAGAACTCAGTATAAATGCAATCTGCATCATGGACTTCTGTCGCAAGGTTGCCTTTCCGCTGCAAGTTTGACCAGGGCAATGCAAGCCAGTGTGCAACTGGCATTGACTTCTAGCTTTTGCAGTACTGAGCTAGTTAAAAGTGGTGATAAAACAAAATAAAGTGGAGGTAAATGGTTTGGCACTATATTGCTGCTCCTCAAGTTATTCCCTGTCTCTGTTTCTTCTCAATATGGGGAAAAAGAACGTTTCAGAACATTTCATCAAGTGCTGCTAGTTAAACTGAAGTGAAGCTTGGTTAGTTGGTAGCAGCTGGAAACTCAGGATATGATTTACTGCTCTGCTGCAGCCTGAAAAAAGTAAGAAAAGTCTTGGTTTGCACAGTACAAGGCAGAAGTGTCCACACTTTAAAATCCTATTTCCTGGGCCTTCATTACCTGCCGCCACAATTTTCTGAAGCATTTTCTCCACATTTCTGCAGTAAACATTCTCTTCTCTTTTTCAGCTTCTTTCCTTCTCACTACAGAAGCAGTGGCTGGCTGGACGTGCTGGGTGACTAGACCTGTGAACGAACATCTCCCAGTCATGAGTGAGTGGAAGACAAAGGCCGTGTCTCTGAGCCTGTAGTTTGAGAGGGAAATGGAAAGAGAAGCACATGGAGTCTCAACATGGACAAGGGCAGAGCTCAGGCTTGCTCCTGCACTAGGGTTGTGCCATCCAAACGCAGCAGGCAGATGTCTGGCCGGCATCGCTGTCAGTGGAATCCCGCAGGAGGCTGACATCCAGTAGTCAGGGGAAAAGTCAACAGCAGACCAAGATGAAGTATCTATGTCCCATGATTCATCTGTATAGTACGCTACACGGTGATGGGTGTGATGGGTTTGGGTGTCGGGAATGTTTCTACTGGGCAAGGGCCTTAGCCTGTGGTACTGAACTACTGCTGCCAGTTTATCTGGGTACCGGACCTGATGTGAGGCAAGCCCAGACCCTTGCAGAGGGCCACTCTTCCCTGAGCTTGATCTTTCATGCTGCAAAAGTCAGATGATGCAGAGCAAAGTGATTGCCAGCAGGTAGGCAACCCTAACAGTCACAGCAGTAGACCTGCCCAACAGCGCAGTATGTTATGCGTACATCATCTTTTTTCCCTTGCGAAACTGGGAAGTGAATCAGTAGGAGTTCTGCCTTAAGCAAGGCACAAAGATACATCAGGAGCATTGAAGAGAGACTGTCGAAAGTTATTTGAGATTTAGGGTTGGGCTGTTTCCTCAATGGTTCTCAGAGACGAAAACAATCTTTCTGTTCAAAACTCCTGCTTGGCAGGGATTATGAGTCATTGCCAAGAAATCCACTCTCGTTTGACACCCGTTATGTCCCCAGAATACATCCTCCAGTCTGAACAGAGCGAGCAGAAACAAGAAGAGATACATACCTACACAAACACCATAATGTTGAACTGCTTCTTGCATTGTGGTGGCGTAAAGAAATCCCCATGGAGTAGCTGAAGTTTTTGCAAAAATACTCTTAGCAATACTTTGCTGGTAAAGAGCTTTCTGTGATATATAGGGTCTGAGAGGCTGCAGCACCGTGACCATAATTCACAACTTCTGCTTGAAAATAAATCTTACTCCAAGTGGCATGAAATGAAGGTAGGGAAAGGCAGGGAGAGTGGAGATATTTCAAGGAACAGAAAAGGGATAATTGCATTTCAGGACTGATTTTGTCTTAATTCAGCTTGTATTTTACAGGCTCACACTCAGCCCTCCTTCACCAGCCCTGCTGGGTCACAAGGTGTTGGGTTTCTTACAGACAAGATAATGTAGATATTGCAGAAGGACCTTAAGAAAGGACAGTCTGGACTGGGTCGCTGTTGTCTGGATTCAGATGTGAATTTGGTTCTTTTTTCTGCAAGACATGCCTTGTGTAAGCTTGGGCAAGACATGTCACCGTTTTTTTCTCCCCATCCTTTTGGGCTAGGGACTCTTTCTCATTGGCTTTGTGCAGAGCTCCTGGTACAGACAGGCTTTGATCTTGGTGAAGGTCCTTGGCTAACAGCAGAACCACAGGGATGAGAGGGGCATACAGATAATAAAAGTCATTGTTCTGAGTGAGTGCCTATGATGATAGATATTGAACACTTAATTCACTCCCCCGAGCATAAGCACTCAGGAACATTTGAAATGCTGCGGGAGTATATGAAACATTCACAGAGGGCTGGCAGACATTGGCGCAGGACCTATGGGTCACCCTGGAGCAGCAGCTGGAAGCCAGGCAGAATCCTGTAGGGCATCCCGGATGGCTTTAGATGCTGGCAGTGAGAGAAATGAACAGAGCCCTGGAGCCTTTGCTCCTTAAGCTGGTTTGGAGGCCTCTGTACAATGAAGTGGCATACACAATTTTACCTCCCTACTCTCTTTTCTACATATGATAACTAATACGCCTCTAACTACCTCCAAACCAAAGAAACGATGTACTGTAGCTCACTGAAAGGAAGGAAATTCATAACTTCCCCAGGTCATATCATAACAGGCAATATCTAAACCAGGGATGATCTTGCAAGCACCACTCTTTTCATTCCATACGGCCACACTGTAAACAAGGGTGTAATTTGCAGTAATAAGCTCACCTTTGTTGTAGAGGACTACTGCAGCCTAGAGCCAGGGTACAGGGGCACCAGAATAGAATATATATGCAGAAGAAAAGTGGGTCTATTCCTTAACCCATAAAAACAGAAGTGGAGATCAATCATCCAGACTTGCCATTGCCTCTCTGTAACTGGATAATGTTATGTCAAAGCTCAATAAGGAACAGAAAGAAGTCTGTAAAAAATGCGGATGTCATTTTACATATTTATATGAAATAAAATAAATTAAGGATCAATAATCCTTGAGGAGAGGAAATGAAGAGAGAAAGGGAGTTAAGAATCTACATGTAGCTCCAAGGAAACCTGAAGGGAATAATTAGATATAACATCTAACATAGTTTTGTAGCTCAAGGATATCTCTTACAAATGTAACTTAAGATGTAGATTATCCCCAAGGACTGATTCCCTAACCACGTGGGTTAAATAAGTGTCTAACAGCTTGTCAGCTAGATACAAGGGAAGAGACCAACCTTTAGATTTTATCTTGGAATAAGTAGATTAAATGTAGTTCTCTTTCCATTTTGCCACCTGTGTCTTCACAAATCTTTGTAACTGTAGGATTTATTTTGGATTTTGTAAAGAATTTTGTTTTTTTTACTTGCTTTTGCCTTCAAGACCTGCTTTGAGCTCAGGGTTACTTCAAGGTAACTGCATAGTAGTGTGGTCTGCTCCAAGGGATGATGTGAGCCATGTAGGCCAGTTCCTTGCCAACCTCAGAGTACCTAGTGGAAAGCCTTGCACACCAGAGGCTTAGTCAGGTCCTTCACCATGGGCTTCCTCAGCTTGGCTTGGGAATAGATAATGGAGAAAAGCCACACAATGGCCATATGACCACCAGTAGCCCAGAGGATCCCTTGGTGCATGTCTGGTTAGTGGGAAAAATCCATGATCCCAGGAGCTGCTGAAAAGCTTGCAGTATGGTTAGACAAGGAGCCCACTCAACACAGGGAGGGAGCGTGTAGGTTTAAAAAGGTTTAAACATTCCCAGGCCTTTAATGTGCCCCACTTCCCCCTATAAAAGTGGCCGAATTTTCCACACAGTCTCCAGCAGAGGTGGCTTACAACCTCCATGCTGCTGTGAAGTCTGCTGGGTGAGACCACTGGCTCGTTGCTCCTGGGGCTCCTCTCACTTAGCCTGGCCCAAAATAGATCCCCAACAGCCGGCACAGCCAGTTGCATCCCATATCTACTCACCGCCCTCTGGTGCTGTGACAAGCCAGCACTCCTCCCTTGGTATCAGCTAGAGAGCCATAACTTGCCATTACAAGTGGAGCCAGCATACAGTCTGTGCTGGTCTCATTGCAGCAGTCATCATGCGTGCCCCACACGTGCCCACAGAGGCAGGTGCTTTCCCAAAGCTGGAGTTATGGGAGGCAACACCGTGAAGAGTAAATGGAAATTGTGTCCTTCCCTGCCAGGTATTCCCCATAGCATGGCAGGAGAAAAAAAAAAAAGAATAGAAATCCTGGGGCCAGAATCTCTCTCCTTTTGTTTTTCCTAGCTGTGAGGCATTATTCACACCTTTGAATTCATACACAAATGTTTTCTAATAATAATTAATAATCCGTAGGGTTCGTTTATTGCCAGACAAGGTCATCAAACCAAATGCACTGAGTGGACTTTAAAAAGGAATAAATGCTTTTAGGGCCATTGACAATATTTATAGCTTTATTAACCCAATAAAAGGGAGGTTGAATCTCATTGGCACAGGGTCAGGGAGGGTTCTGGCCTTTCATACACAGCACAATGCAACTGGCCAAATGCATTAGATTGCTTCCTTACTGCTCCAAGACCATGTGACAGAAGCTATTGGGTCACTGCGAAATTCAGTGAGGTCCCATAACATTACACAGTGCTGATTTTTTAGTGCTAAAAGTAAGATAAATTCCTTCTTCAATTGCCTGCAGATGAGCAGAATTTAAAAGAACTGACTTCTGTTTTTCATATGGTGGCAAAAAGACAGCGGCTGTAATGAATTGTGGTTAGAGTTTAAGTATTTGACCCTTCAAAAAAAGACCTTAACTCTAGAGCTTTTAACCTTTTTTAACGGTTAATGAAAGACATACTTTTCAGTTAGGTAACTAATATGTGTGAATCATCGCAGGCTAAAAATGTGACACAGACACATCAGTAAACTAAATCTGCTCATATGAATCCATTTGTAGGCTCATAGGCTGAAGCATGAGATACAACACTATGTAAATGAGGAAATATCATAAGTAAATGATTTTGTGTTATGATATTTTCAGCCATCTTTTCAGAAACTCCACCCCAAAATTTAGTGTTTTGGCATGCAAGAAAACTGTGGAGAGATAAACCTAACATGTCTCACCTCCCCCACCCTAATCTTTGCATTATAATATAAATGTTGAACATTTCTGGAAATAAGCTCTAGAATCTGAACTGACAAATTTTAAATAATTTCAGGTATTTTTATTCCTGAAATATTACATGGTAGGCAAGAGCATGACAGTAGTTCTCTTCTTTTTTTTTCTTTTCATGATTTTAGAAAAAAAATGCACCGAATGTCATATCCGGTGCTCCACATATCACTGTGGATAGTTTATGAAGATTTAAAGCTACCCTGTGCATGGAATTACTCAGGAAAACCTATTCCACAGTTTCTGAACAGCTCTGTATTTGGGCATTTGAGACAGGATTAATCTTTCTTACCTTTGCCTTCTAAACAGTAAGTGATTTCTGCAGCCTGGTTGCCTAGATTTGCTTTCTAGCCGATAGCGACTCTCTTAGATGCTGTCTTAGAACAGGATGAATTGCCTTTGGGCATGGCTATATCTCTCCAGCACTTTTACAGGCTATAGAAGAAACCTAAGTTAGCCTAGCTGCCTAGCTGAACTGCCTAGTTTTACCTGAAAGACTGATTTAGGTACAGACCTACTCAAGAGTAACAGTGCTTTGCTTCACTTTAATGTAATCTGCTTGGGCAGTGGATTTAGTTGAATGGAAGTAAAGCACTATATGTGGACACTGAGTAAGCATGCCCACATACAGGTTATAGGCAGAAAAACACTAATTTTCGTACCATCAGCTGATGGTCAATATTAAGCCTCATTACCTTACAAGCAGCAAGAGCACAAACTGCCCCACTGGAGGTTTAGTGTGGCTTGATCAAAAGTCAGTGTCTGGTTAAACTACCACAGGTTGCTGGTGGTGGATCTTGTGCTTGCATTCACATACTTATTCCAGAATATTTCCTGCACTTCAAATGTACATGCTACTTTAATCTGAACTAACTTTCAGCTGGAGGTATGTCCCTAGTGCTAGATATTTATAGTAACATTTTCACATGTGCTTGCTTAGATTTAGAGTTCATGTCCTCAAAGGTATTTCCATTCAAATGAATAGTGGTTACAGGTCTAAATATCTTTGAGGATCTGGATTTAAGTCCCATTTTCAAAATAACAGGCACTTTAAAGATTAATCTTTATTGAGAGTCAATGGAACAGAGGTTCCTGAATTCTCTTGGTAAAGATATCCAGGTTATAAAGTTTGTGCTGACATGCTGGAACATTTTTAAAAGATTTGTTTTAGTTGATTCATGAGGCATAAATTCAAGAAGTGAAGACATACACCTTTTGTCTCTACCTTTTAATATCTTCTTCTATATAATTATAGCTCATCTGAATGTAACAAAGACTCATCCTAGAAATAAGGACAGAGGTAGTCTTTTCAAAAACACCATCTAAGGGTATGGTGTTTGGGTCTAATGCTACACTCTTCCATAATGTAGCTGTACCCCTAATTCCAATAATACACACATACACACACACACACACACATATATATATACTTAAAAACATATACCCATAAGCCTTTTCAGTTGTTAAAATTTTTCATGCTAGATCTCTGGCACTTGAGCTTATTACTATGAATGTAGCTAGTAAAAATTATTTTCTTTATGCTCACCTCCATCAGCAAGAAACTTATGAAAGATTAATTTCAGCTGTGGCCAAAGGAAGGTGGGATTGCCATCTTTACTCTTATTCCCACTGCTGTTTGCTGGCTTTTATGAAAGATGTATCAAAAGTGCTGAAAAAAAAGTCAGTCTGACACTTTTACTGCCAGAGTTCAGACAAGATACTCTAAGCTACATCCAACCTTCACTGTAGCAAAAATTACTATGTTAGTGTGATTTATCCGATGGCCACATGGGAAGTTATTGTCATCCAAATATAAAAGCGAATTAAACTTGTCAAGAGTAATGAGCAAAGTCCTACATTCCTTTTTGATTTCTATCTTTCTTACACGTCTCAGATGTTCAGGTCTCATGGATTATAAGGTCATTAGGAATCATCAGGACATCTTGTCTTACCTTTTGTGTAAGCAATTTTACTTGCTCCACAGGAGCCCAGCAATGTTTTCTTTTTTTTATTGTTCTGCTTATATTTTGCATATTTTGCTCTAATGAGGGCAAAATTTGCACCTAAGCCTGATGGGATCACTCATGGAGTAAGACCTACTCTGCTCAAAGTAACAGGAACAGACACAAGTTAAGAGTGGAAAAATGAGATTCCTCATAAATCTCAATTTTCAGGCACGTGATCAACTTCTGCTGGCCTACTGTGTTGTCAGTCATCTGTAAGTCTCTGTGTCTGTGCCCACCTTATGTAAAATGCAACACCATGATGGAGCTCAGTCTACTTTTATTGCATTAGCCACAAGCTTAAGCACACAAGTGTTGACCTTTATGGCATATGCCATGCCACAATATTTTTACACTGCAGAATGTGACCATTTGCATGAGCCATCAATGTGTTTTGCTGGAAAGAAATGCACTGCATTTTTCCATGAAGAATCTGGTTGTGTGTTTGCCCCTGGAAGAAAGGTGAGCTGAAGGTCTGGCCGTATCTCTCCACAGTTAGTGATGCATTGCACACTTTCCTTCAGAACTCTGTTCCAAATAATGCTATTTCACATCCTCCTGACACTCCCTGGTTTGAATTTAATTTGTATGCAGTTCGCATCACTTAGGAACAAGCGGAAAGAAATAACACAGTTGTAGTACATGAGAATAATGCTTTTCTCCCACTTTTTTCTGTCTTGACTAACTGAACTAGAAATTCTCTGGGACAAGGAATGATTCTTAACATGTCTATCCAGAATGGCCAGTACGCCTCAGGGCAGAGGTTTCTGGGACTAGTGGAAAATATTCTGTGAAAAGTGAGAAGAGGACGAATTGCTATCTAGTCTCCACTGGCTGTATTGACTAGGTCTCGATTAGCTATGAAGGGGAGCCAAGGTCATTTAGTGAGATATATCCAACTGCATTGTAGACACTGCTCTTTTAGTCAAATGGAAGTTAGGTGAGATGAATCCCTCCAGAATGTTTCCTTCCCAAGTATTTAGGTATAAACCAGCAGATTTTGTGCTTGGCTGGTCTTCCAAATTTGCAGCGGGAACTTTTCCCTCTAAAGCTATTCACGAAGTCTTGTGGTAGAAACTGACAGCTCATCTCGATCCTGTGTGGAATTAGAAGTAGCATGACATTCCCCAAGGTTATAACAAAGCCACTATGAAAACAAAACCACATCGTCAGGGCTGGCACAAAAACTAAGGCCCTATTTGATCCTTTTGTGTAATTTCTGCTTTGTCTGTGAATCTAGATATTTCTGGACAGCCATGCTTGTGGATGTGCCACAACTGTCAGACAGAGGATACGGTGACCTGGGCCATAATAGTGGGGGGCAAGATATTAAACAACTGGGTCCACTGATGTTAGTGTTCCTCAGAAATAGTATTTTTCTATCTAACCACACAGTTAAGCAGGTCACACTTTTTCTTCTCACCTGACTTCCTATTAAATACCCTTTCCTCCAGTCTGAATACATACAACCTTCTGCCTTTTCCTAATGAGGTACTCATCTCTGGTGTGGAAGTGAAAGAACTGAGCTGGTGCAGTGCCATTCATGAGATAATTTGCCTTTTCCTCTTCACTTTAAAACTTGTCCTATTCGCCTTGTTGAATATTTTATCATGTTACCAGTCTCTTTTTTAAAAGGAGATTTGCTGTTTTATTTATTTGCATGCAACTGATCAGTGCTCTGTTTTGTAAAACTTAGCTAATCGCAAAAAAATCTCCTTCAAGAGCAGGCCCTTGATACAGTGTGGGCCCTTGATGCTGTAGCAGTTCATCCCAAGGTACTTGACTTCAATCCTCCATTGTCTCCCATTGTGTCAGACTGATGGTTCTGTCCTGAACTTTGTGCCCATCACAGAATTAAAGCACTTGAAGAGAACAGAGAGTGTCTCTGTTCAGGAGAAGTCCGGATCTGCAATAGTGAGTGATCAGCTGTGAGCTGCATTTTGCACATCTGTGGGTGAGATGCTGGCCACTAATACTAAGTCCAGTTCAAGTGTCAGACAGACAACAGCACTAAATTAATGTTATAGAAGTTTCCTGGGTGCTGCTTCTCAAGTCTGAGGAGATCCCTTCCACCTGCAATCTTGTGCAGATAAATCTGTTCTATCAACTCCCGCTCTGTGAGCAGGAGCATTTTCTGTGTTTTATCCATGGACCACATTTTTCTGATGAATAAAGGGATGTGGAATGTGCTAGGAAGAAAGTCTACCTTATGGCATCCTAAATCAGTTTCTTTTCAAATAGCGTTTTTCCTCTCCACAGCAATTTAGAGAGCTTTCAAAGAAGATTAAGATGAGCAAAAATGCTTCTGTAAATATTACAGTGAACATCTGTATGCTCCTCCATAGCCAGATTGCCAAAGGAAGGAAAGACAAGGGATGAATACCATCAAGCAAACTGTGAGCAAGCAACTGTGACCATAATCTGGCAGTGATCAGCACTTCACTTCCTTTTCCATGTCTGCAACAATGCCTCCTGGCTCTGGTGGTGCACCACATTTCTGACCTGAGGAAGCCTCTGCAATTATACCAGCTTAGGTCTGTTTCAAAACCAGCTTTGTCCATGCACCACCTGCAGTGGTCTGTAAGTCTTTATTTTATTTGTATTTTTAGTCGAAGCCACAATTCTTGTAAAGTCACAAGTGAAATATTGAGATAACTGTTGTCTCCACCTACTGAATGTTTCCAGACCAGATGTGAAGACCAACAAAGGAAAAGTTTTGCTTAAGTAAAATCCATTTCTTGAGGCAAATACAGACCAACATCACCTGGTGCAGTCTGCCAAACAAGAAGATACTGTTTTTCCCTCTGAACATAGTAAAAAGAGAGGTAAAAAAATTGACCACTTTCTCTTGATAATTGGTTAACCTTTCTGTCTCTTACTAGGCTAGTCAGAAAGGTCTGGCAACTGAGATCCCTCTGCAGTTTTCACTGCAATGGCTAGGGCTTTGTAGATATCAGATTAGCAATTCCAGGCCGAAGGCTTTAGACCCTTGAGATCTGTTCATGGTAAAAGTAGTGCACAACAAAGCAGGGTATAAACATATAGCAGGTGATCTACCTCGTGCTAATGCTTATAGGAATATTGTCCATACAGTGATACTCAGGAAAAAAAAAATTACATTTGTTTTTAAAGCCCATTTGACTGCACTCAGACCTGATGATGGATGCTTCTTCAGAGCAAGTGTAGGGTTTATTCAGTTCAGCTTACTCAATTCCATTTTCCAGAGGCTGTGCAAGGATTTAATGCAGTTTAACTAATCCACTATAAATGCACTTGGTTGTTAAAGCTGGATTTAACCTTCCTCAATGTCACTGTGTCAACAAATGTTCTAGTCATGGGGGTATATACAAGAATAATGCTAATATGGGGTGGTCCAGCCTCACTTTACAGCCTGTGGAGAGAGAATGGTTATATTTAACGTTAAATGCCATGAGTTGGCCTGCTTAGAAGAGCTCTCTCCCTTCATTGACTATGGAAAAAGGCTGAGCAGACTGATTTCCTTTATTTTTACCTAAATTAGCCTTTAGGAGTGCCCTGCAGTCTGCACGTTAATATCTTAATGTACGCATGTAGGTTACTACATTTTGAAAGTAAATAGTCTCTCTATGGATCTGTTGGCACTAGTATAATAATATAAATCAACTCGCAACTGCATTGAATGAAAGAGTGTAACTACTGAAGAGATAAACAAATTATTCTGTGCTCTGTGGAAATGTAATAACTCTCAGTACTCCAGATGAAAACCTTTTAAGATGTTTGGCAACAATATTTTCTGCTCCTATTTGTCTTTACCCTAGGCCCATCAGCTGCATTAATAATGAAAGAGGAGAAAATAGCATCTAAGACAATCTTTGTCTTCCTGAAGACATTGATTGCAATTCTGTTACAGCTGATTCTTGACCTTATAAAAGCTTTTCCTCTCCTGAGGGCTGGAATCTGAAGATTAGAGAATGTTGACATTTAAAATATGTTTAATGAGAATTTTAACTTTAAAAAAAATACTTGAAAAAAATATGTGTAGAAAACAGAGTTTGTAGAAATTTTATAATCTTCCCAATCAGCAATGAAGTTATTGGAAATTCATCCCATTTCTATACCAAATATCAGCTGGTTCAGTCTTCGCTGATTTGGAGAAGAAAAGATGATCTGATTCTCATCACTCTGGGCACTGGGTGGCTGTTAGAGGCAGAGCATGTCTTCCTTGGCTCACCAAATGTGTTTGTTTTAGCTTTATAGTTACACATATATGCCTATGACCGTTCAGCAGCATATGGACACCTCGCCCAGACTTCGGTGGATTTCTGCCCAGAATTCCAGTGGAAAGCCATTTCCAGCACTGGTTAGGAAACCTACAAAGAAGCAATTACTCCAATGTTTTTGGAACAAACCACCAGTCAGTGATAATTCCCGCAAAACCTTTCTCAGAGTATTTTCAACTGTTTTTCTCCTGTAATGTTGGTGAATCCCCATAGTTTGTTTTGTGACTCCTGTTTTCTCAGTCACCCACTTAGCTCCTGAGTAAGAAGTTCATGCTTATTATACCCATTAGGATTTTACTGCATTGAGGTCATCACTGCAGGGAGTCATTGTTGCATTTTGACATCATATATTCCTAAGTTTTAACTCCAATCCAAAAAGAGCAATCAGAAAACAGCTATAAGCACAATCTTGAGAATCCGAGCTCTAAGGCTAAAATAAATATAAAAATTGGGCAAGGGAAGGAACCTTTATTCCAAGCATAGGAAGATCTAAATTTTTCCTTCCTGTACATCTCTAAGCATAAGGTAGTTCATAAACTGAATGACACCAAGAAGTCCTTGGATCATTGGACCTTAGGCACTTTTCTGATGTACTGCTTTCTAGCTCCTCAAAGGCTGCAGCTCAACGGCCTCTGCTCTTCCCTCTCATCTTGCATGTGGCTGACTTTCCTGTCTAGCATGCAAAAGAGCACTCAGACCCTGCCAGACACAATGTTTGGCCAGGTCTCCCACCAGAGTTTTGGAAAGGGGGCATGGCACTCCTCCCCCAGCTCACGGAGTGAGACTGCCTAGCCCAACACAAGAGAGGTGGTCACAAGATCTATTGGCTCAAACTTCTCTCACATTTCAGCAGGTAGACACTTTCTAAACACTCATACAACCTTCTGGTGAGTGAGGTGCAACGGACTTGATTATCATGGCAAGGCCTTAAAGACGGTGTTTCCTTGAAAAGAGAAACTGTATGCATCAGGGTCTTCAATGATGATGCTTGGGGGGGTGGGGGGTGCTGATGCCATGAGGGACGCTGGGATGTCAGAGGTGATGTCCTTGGGAGCTGAGAGGCAGCAGGACCTCTCCTGGGCTGGGAAATGTGAGTGCTGAGAGCACTGGTGACCGCAGCCAACCCAGGTCCCTGGTGCATGGGGAGGGGAGAACCCACCACCACTTTTCCAGAAAGCTTCCCCACAGGGACTTTGATGATGGCTGTGAGACTATACCAGAGACATCACTGATAGCAAATGCCTACTTGGAGGCCAGTGCCCTCCCCTGCCCACTCAGGACCTTGCTAGCGCCTTGTCCGCTCAGTCTCCAACGGCTCACCCACTCCAGCGTGCCCCTGGGACAGGTCAACACAGCCAAGCAGCTCCACTCAAAGGAAACATTTTCCGAGACCTTTCCCAGACTTCTCACTCTGTCGTACGTCCTCCCACGAAGCAGAGCATAGGATGCACCAAGCTGTCCTCGGACCCTGCCGATGCAGGGGCTAGACCCTCAGAGGACAACCACGTCTACCCTAGAGGACAACCACGTCTCCCTCAGAGGCTTTGTACCCCGCCACGTAGCCATTGCGTGGTGGTTTCGGTGCCGTCCATGGCTCTCCGGCTGCCTGCTCTCCGAGCTCTCCTCCGCTGGCAGAGTGTGCGCTCTGCAGCAGGTTACTCACAGCACAGCGTGATTAACGTGGCTGGGAACTCTCTGGCACAATGTCCTGAGAGATTTTAAGTGCCAGGGAGTCTAATACCTGCAAATATATTTATCTTCCTTTGAATATTTCATCAAGTTGGAATTCATGAACTGGATCTTTTACACAGAAGTTTTATGAATTATGTACCAGAATCGATGAGTTCCTACTTTGCCCATATTTTACTTTGTCTCAAAGCCGCAGTGGGGATCATAGCCCATCAAAGCTGCTGAAGCAATTAGAGATCAAATGGCACCGAAGGAGGAGGCATGCGAGGCCTACAGGATTACCCCTATTCACGGCCCAGGAAAAAAGCTCTGCTTAGCTGTACATTGTAGTCTCGCTTCTCATTTTGCTATATTTCAGCTTCACTTCCTCGTCTGCCTCGCTGCCGTGGGGAACACGGGGTCCTTGGGAGCAGACTCGCTGCCACCACTCATCAAACACATCTACCTGGCCTTTACCTCTCGCCTATCACACCGACATGTTGCCTGCTCTTCCTGCAGCCCTGTTAGGAAATGGCTTCTGTATCTTCCCTGCCAGCACTGACTACACTGGTAGCTTTCAGTATATATATTTTTTTTTTTAATTTTTTTTTTTCAAGGAAGAAATAAGTGTTTCTTGCGAAGATGTTTCACGTTGCCAGAATGCTTACGCTTAGCCACTAGCAACCCACCATCTTCAGTAGCAGGTACTGAAGATCTGTATAGTTCTGCATATAAAGCATTTAGCTAAAAACAAAATCCCCCTGTGCATAGGGGGGTGGGAGGGAGGAGAAAGAGGCACAGTTACAAGATGCTAATTGTGCAGCTTGTTGTGCTAGCGGAAGGCATACTGGTACTGTGCTGATGAGAGCAGTATAAAAATAACCCAGATAGATAGATAGAAGCGAGACTTCCACCACTCTCCTGCTCCTCACCTCTCCCCGAATCACTTTTGCAGACTGCTACATTGCCTCCCATGAAGGCCACTAAGGCTGAGGCTTGAGCAGAGTTTAATTAAAACTGGGATCAGAAGCATGAGAGACAGGTTCTTTCAGGCTGGCATGTAAAGAAGACTGTGCCAAGGGATTTGTAGCAAAGTAAAAGCAAGACTTTCCCCTAGAAGTTTTCTGCTTCCCAGGTTTTGCTGTTGGGAACTCAAATGTTCCTTCCACGTCTCCCCCAAATATTCAAGTCAAACAAACTGAAATCCAGATTACAGTTAATGACTAAGTGGATTCCTTATAAATATTTCTTCCCCATATTCTTCTTGCTTCCCAGAGCTCTGCCAAACTCACTGAATCCAAACCAGCTCAAGGGGAGCTTGCCAACTTCTTCAGATTCCTGCCCAAGTCCCCTTTCTTACATGGGGCGGCACTTTACGTCCTGACAATCCCTTCCCCCCCCAAATCCTAAGGTGGGACTCTGACTTCCTACAGTCCTGCACCAGCTATCACAGGAAGGTAATTTCCTTGCAACTTCAGACCGATCTGTTTTGCAAGAACATGGACTCCCGTGAGATGTGGAGCTCAGCATGGATTTCATATCTCTGCAAATGCCATTCTATCACTAGTGTGGCCCGGCCACCTAACTTCTGTTTTCTGCCTACTGTCTTGGCTAGAGTAAAGGAGAGATGATGATTCCAAATGAAGTTGGGTTGCTTTTTTTTAAATGCAAGCCTCCTTCTTCCCGGAACAAATCTTTAAGCAAAGAATGACAAAGGTGCAATCTGCCTGCAGTTACTATGCTAATGAGTCTTGTATGGATTGGTTCTTACATGGACAAAGTCAAGCCACCTCTGAGAAATAATTGACTGTAGAGCGACGAAAGTGCCTCTTAAGTTGAGTCCAATAGTAATAATACGGTATTGGATCTCTCCCCTAGGAGATGATGCAGCAAACAGATATGTTAAGCCTCCAAGTTTCTTCCTGGCTACTGCAGTGAACACTCACACTGAAGAATATGTCATAGACTCGTGGCAGAGCATGTTACTTTGCCGGCTTTTCAGATGAGTCTCAGGTAAGGGTGAGGTTCAGGTAAAATGGAATTGGCAGCTTCACCCCAGTCCCTGGACAGCTTTTTGTAAATGTAACTCTTAAATTACTTGTGTGGCACTGATTGTGTTGCAAGAATTTCCCCTGACTATTCTGTATGGGTTTTCTTCGTTTAGCTTGGGGTCTCTGCTCGGCTGGCAGCCCTTATTGTGTGGTTCTGTGACACAGGCAAATATGTGCACAGCGCGTACCACTAGCACACTGTTTTCCTCTAATTCTACACTACCATTCAACCCAAGGCCCTAAAATTTAATGGATTATGCTATGTGAACACATAGTTCCCAGCTCTCCAGTTCTTCCATAGACATCTTTAAGTCATAGTTCATGTACGTCTTGTGCTGCAGAAAGCCCCGAGCAGCAAGATGAACAGCAGTTTTAAATGTACGTGAGCAATATAAGTGAAATAAAAAATAATAGCACAAAACATTGTCTTAATAAAAAGCAACCAAGCAATTGACAATAAGCTAGTCAGCAAGATGAGGAATGTAAAGTCTTTGTCATTGCAGGACAAATGCCATTTTCTGCCTCAAATCTGACGGCTCCAGAACTCTATCAGCAACACCACTGCCAAAGAGACCTTCCAAGCTGCTAATAAATGCACAAGACACACAGCATAACAAGATATCTTCCCTCCTTTTTATTATTATTATAAGAGGGCAGTGAATATAAATTTCACTGACTGGTGTGTGTAATAAAGGAAGCTGAGTGCCAACACTGAGAAATGCCGAGGAATGAAAACAGCCAATAATAAATAGCTGTAAGGATAAAACCATCCAGAAGGCAAATAAACACCGTATTAAAAGGCTGGAGTTCACAATGCTTTGTCTATGCCCTCTCATACATGGAAGAACAAAGTTATGGACAGAAGAAGGGGAGAAAAAAACATAAAAATATACGACCAGATTCTGAGATAGTGAGAAGCAAGGTGAGAGAACTGGTAATGGGATCTTTGTGAAAAGGCAAAAGGGAAGAAGGAAGAAAGCATAATGAATCCTGAAAAGCAATAGTGTGGAAGAAAAGCAGCAGCTCTGGGGATTGTTAGCAATGAGTTATCACAGGGTTTCTTGCAGACTCAGCCTTGTGTCTCGTTCTGCAGCTCTGCATGTGGTCAGAGCTGGAATAGCAAACAATTCCTGCCTCTTCACCAATTAAGAGATCATAAAACTACACTTATGACTAAATAATAAACTGCACTTCCTTTCTTTCTACCTAAGGGAAATGCTGAATGTGGTAAACTGCTGATAACACAGGAGAAGATGGCTTAAGAGGCAAGCATCCAGAACCGAGGCAACTCAGCTTCTTGCTCCCTGGGAGGAAAGGATTTTTTTACTACCTTACAGAGGGTCCCTCCTCCGGACCACAGCAGCTCGGAGAAACCCTCCCAGCCACATACTGCCTGTCACATTTTCTGGCAGCCTCATGCATTGCTCCTGATCAGTGTTTTAGGATACCTTTTCCTACTGCAGGTGGGCAAGGTAAAAGTCATCCCAGAGCTGCACCTCTTTTTTTAAACTTTGCAAGAGCACACTCTTTGTCTACCTGCCACACCACATACTGCTCCAACAGCCTCGAAGTTTAACGTTGGCCCACATACTCCGAAGGACATGCCCAACACAGAGAGTGTAATGCCAGTCGTTTGTTGATATCATGAACTGAAGCAGCACGTTCCTTCCTAAACAGGTGGAATTTACTAAATACCACCACAGCAGGGGCAAGCAAAAAGGCAGAAATGTTGCTGCACAGATTGAGCTCCAACTTTGTTTTTCCTTTTTTTTTGCCAAGGACTGTGCCCTGTCTGGAGCTTTGCAAGGCACAAAGGGACATCTAATGGTTTGTTAATACATTGCAAGCAAGCCCAGTGCAAAGAATTGGTGTCATGTGATGAATTCTTCCAGGCCTCTGTTTGCCAGGTACTTACGTCTTTTATACAGGGTTTTCAGTCTATCAGCTTATTTTTTTGGCTTCCTGTTCCTGAGAAGAAAAGGAATTTGTATCTCAGAGTTTTAGGTATCTACCCCTTTCCCAAAACAGGGTTATAAGGAGAGAGAGACTGAGGTTTGTAGCTGCTGTGATAGAGACAAATCAACCGGCTCTTCGTTCCTCAGCCCAGAAGTATTAGATCATTCCACCCTCAAGCCCTGAGCTCCTACTTTCATCAGTAAGGATACAGATGTGAGCTGGACTTGTGTCTGTTTTCCATCCTCCTTTTTCCTAGTCCAAGGAAAGGAAGCAGTAATTAAACTTATGCCCACCTTTGTCTCATAACAATGGGTCTGAGCAATATAAACACTCCTTCTGGGAAAAATGAATATATATTCCCAACAGTACGTGTTTTCCCACACCAGTGAGAAGTACAGTGTGTGTATAGGGATTTGTGTTGCACAAGGAGTGTCTGTCAAAGCCAACAAAGGAACTCGGGCATTGGGGGGCTCCTGTGTCCAGACTTGGTTTTCTCATTTCTGTTTGAATCAGATTCCCCTTCTCTCCTCCTCACGGTAAAAAGGACTAGAGTCAGCTTCTGTGGATTCACTCACTGGACAGTCTCTCAGCCTCTCCCCACCAGCCTTGTTCCTAAGGGGACGTTCCCACAAATCACAGCGTGTTTTGTGAATCGTCTTATGGCAATGCAAGACCATTTTGAAACCAGAATCCAAGGAGACGTTTCAACTGAGTGACATCCTGGAAAGGCATGTAGCCTTCTCACTCGATTTCTCCAGCTTCCCTTCTCTACTGACAAGTAGGCTGTGTTGGAGAAATTCCAAATTTCAGATCAGGTAGACTTATAAAAAAAATCCGTTTTCTCCCCACAGGTTTGGAGCAATTTCCCACATTTTCAGGCAGGACCGTTTTTTTGGAAGCGTTTTGCTTCCAGCAACACAACGGAAACCCTCATGTTCAATAGAGAGTTTTGCCCTAACAGTGATTGTCTCAGTGCCCAGTCCAGCAGTAAAGCTAGTGGGATGGTTTTAATAAGAAAAGTTGCATTAAGTGAAATAGCTTTTTGAAATTAATCTTTTTACTAAGAGGATGTTTTCAGTAAGGAAAATATTTTGCACTTTTTTACAATTTATGCATGTGAAAGCTTTCTCTAAACGACTCAGATATTACTGAATGGCTCTAAAACCTTTTGCCTCATTAAAAATGGTTAAAGACTGGTTTCCTGTAAACCAAAACATGCATATTTTAGATATTTTTCAAGGGTAATTAAAAGGAGTTCTATGAGGGCAAAATATCCTTTCGTTAGTCTCTGTAGTTACAGGATCTGCTGATATTGTAGGACGTGCAGGTTGTTCCACCCTAACCAGTTGTGAATAGTTACAGCACTCACCTGGTGAAGAGATCAATCACTTCATGGTAGAGCTGTCCCACACATGAAGGGAACTGTGGGCATTTCAGCTCCCACCGGAGAAACGCATGGTTGTGCGTGCTCGGCACCTGTCTACACACAGCCTTTGCTCTCAATTCAAACATGACTTTCCTAAAGGGCCTTCTAAGACCCATTAGTCTTTATATCCATCCTGCTCCTGTGATGTGTGTTGTGGATTCGCACACTTGATGAAAGAGATGGATGAGCTGCTAGAGAGCAGCAGCTTTATTGGGCATCCAGCATGAGTTTGCACCTCCTGGGAACAGAAGGCGTTGGCTGAAAGAGCTGGATAATGTATGTTTGATTTGTCCTTTGTCAAGGTCACACCTGGCTAACTGCCTCTGCAAGAATCCTGGGTATCAGTAATTTACAACATCCCCCTCTTCTCTGCAGATGAGTTTTTGTTCTTCCTTTGAAAGTTCTCCTGTCTGCTCCGAACTCTACAGAGAGAAAGTGAGTGAAGGGGCCTCATTATTTTAAATGGGGCTTGACAGAACCTAACAAAGAGCATAAAACAGAGCAATTTTCACAGGCAATCGCACCAAAGCAGTTAAAGCAAGGCTGAGAACTCAATTACAGCCCATTACTGTCGGAGCTGTCTCTCGCTCTCTTGCTCTTTCCCTGTCCATTGGTTTCTGCAAGACAAACTCGGTGTTGGCAAAGGTCATTCACTTCAGCTGTAGCGTTTTGGCTAGTGGTTCCCATCCGGCACAGATCAGTGAGGATCCCAGTGTTCTCACAAATACAAGAGGGAAAAACAAGTAAAGAAAAATGTGTTTTCTTCTTCACTAATACTGAAAAATAGCAAGATCCAGTCAACTGCAAGGTAAAAAAGCAGCAAGTTCTTACGCAGTGTTCTTGCAGAAGGTTATGACCTGAGCCTATGATACATCATGCATGCATGTACACATATACATCTCTAAACAATGCATGCACATATCCTGTCTGCAGTTCTTCCTGACGAAGCTGTTTATCCAAGGTCTCGGATGATAAAGATGATATTATAATGTTTTTATAATTCTTCTGGTGAAGACCCAGCCAGGAGCAGATTCAAATCTTAGCATAGGCTACAGTGACTTGAAACCTGCTTGATTTCTGCCTGTCCATGAACAGCTCCACGTGGTCATCAAGATGCATTGCAATATGTGTCAGTGTAAGGCTGAGACACTGGGATGGCAGCACTCCTGGAGACAGGGCTGTAGCAGAATGAAGAACTGAGCCCTTTGTATGCAACAGATTAGCCAATGGGCATTCCTGGGTATGAGAAACAGACTCATTTCACCATGTGTCAAAATGGTTTTGGAAAAAATGTATTAAAAGAAGTTAAGGTTGAAATGACAATCAAGTTAAAAGATAGCAGATTTAAGGTGAATGGCACAACATAATCCAACTTTCATGTATGTATTAATTATTGTTACAATTTGGTCCAACATCCTGCAGAAAGGTGGCAGCTGAATTTGGAATAAAACTCAGCCGTCCTAGGTCCCAGATCAGCTTTTAAAGCAGAGAACATCCCTTCTGTTCTTGACAACTTCTGCCTCATTCATTGCCCATCCTGTGTACTGAAGAAAACAAGAATCCTGGGGGGGGAAGCAATGTATGCTTGTTGAGTGCAATTTTGACATTTCTTCAGCTTCACAATTTGACTTTGCAAACTTTTAATATCGGCATTCTGGCACGTATTTTCCTTGGACTTGCACCCTGACTCCCACACCAAAACAGTCTCATGGGGAACAAGTCACCTTCCTTCCCTGGGAGGCTGGGTGCCAACATGGGTCTCTGTTGTTTCAGCTAATGGAGTAATTGATATTGTCAGTAGAATCTCATTGTTTATGTGAACTAAGTACAGGAGGGGAAGACAACACACTTTTCACTGCTGTGGCCTAAAACTATTTGCTGGAAGGGCCAGGTCTCTGCTTTGGGGGAGTGCAGACCTGTGGATGCTGTTCCATGTTTCTGACAGAGGGGAAGGTTTAGTGTTATGACAGAGTCCAAAAACACAGAAGAGATGGTTTAGAGGAGCCTAGAAACATGCACAACACATAGGGAACATGTAAAGAGCATTTGGTAGCTACAAAGATCTTCTAGTGAGAATGTAAAAAATCTGATTTACAAAATGTACTAGATTTTGCCAGTCATAACAAAGAGCTTTTCTTTCTTCCCCAACTCCCCCTAGCAAACAAATGTCATAGTTGCAAACTATGCAGGCATTAGAAGACTTGCTTAAAAAAAAAAAAAAGGAACTAATCCTTTAATGAAAAACAAAGGAATAGACTATTTTCGCTTACCACCTTCCTTAAAAGGGTTGAAATGTCTTTTGCTGCAATTAGAGAAAATATGTAATTGTCACTGAGTATATTTACGTGGATAGAGTCTGGTAAAATTCTGAAGAAGAAAAAAATGCAGACTTAGAATAGAAACTGGTACTTAACGTTTAGCAATGAGCATTACTGCTCTCTCTGGCTGTTATGTAATTATATTACTACTACTACTACAAAGGCATTAGTACCTGCACTGTGTACCGGTTTTCCCATTACTTGTTAAACCTTAGAATCAGCTGTCATTTCTTCTTTCAGTCTCCCCCTCATTGTCTTTCCTAGAGTTTCTAACAGATGCATTAAAAAGACTTGCCCCTGCATCCAGAGTTTTCTGAGCAAAGAAGAGGTTTCCTGCAGCTTTTCAGATAAACGTGTTTGCATATAAGGGCTAAATGTTCCTGGAAAGACACTTAAAAATTCCAGTGAGCAGGCACAATGCTCATTTTTCAAAGAGTCAGCAGAGCGGAGCTGAACTCTGACCGGCTGCTTGGAAAGTCCAAAGCGCTGCCTGTGATGTGATCCTTGCACAGCTGCCGGCAGACGCTTAGTCCTTCCTTCTGCCTTTGTCCCCAGAGCTGGTATCCAGCTGAATGAAGTCTCTGCCCCAGCAGCTGCACGCATGTTCCCAGGGTATGTCGTATCAGGAGCCAAGATCCCAAGGAGGTTAGGGACAAAAAGCTCAAGGAGGAACATTTGTTTCAGAATCTTTTTCATTCTGTTCATTCAAAGGAGGCTGCATGGTTTTGACGTTGTCATGCTGGTATATCCCACAATGGTCAAATACCTCCCCTAGGCTAACCCAATTTCTTCTCTCTTAGGTAGTTGTTGATGCCTGCAAATATTTTACAGTTCTGCAATCGGGTTTTGACACATTGGGTCCCAGAGTTTTTGTGCCATCAAGCACGTTGAAGGTTATTTTCAGTCAGGACAACTTTTCTCCTTGGCTTTTGATGGGGTTGAAAGATGTCTTGCAGGACTTGGATGTTGTTGAAATCTAAGCAGGTTTCACTAAGAAGCTGTACAGTCCTCTTTTATGATACCCATCCCTTAAAACATGTATTGTTGCTACCAGCATTTTCAGAGCTCTGACAGTAAATCTGATTCTCCTGTTTCTTGCAGGATTTGTTTATTTTTACACTCCCAGGGTAATGGCTGTATTTCTGTAATGCTTGAAATAATGGCTAGCAGAAGGGTACACAAACATAAAATGGGACCTCCAGGCCATGCCACAGTGTAACAAATGTCAGTATTTCTCTTGCTGCTTTGTTCTCCTTCTGTTCCATTTTTTTTTCCCCTGCATAACCTCTCTTTCTTCTCTATTTACTCTTAAACAATGGCGTTCCATTTCTCTGTCTCATTTCTAGTGACTTTTCCTTTTCCTGTGAAGGCTGAAGAATGGTGGGCTGAGGGCACCTGATGAGGAACTGGCCATCTCACCTCTCTCCTTCCTGTTCTTGCATCTCCAACACATTTTCTGTTGTTTACACGAGCTAGGTAGGTAGGGATTTTCCACCAAGTCTGTGACCCCTGTCTCATGTCAGATGCTCCCTGCTCTGCAGTCAGCTTCTGGTAGGAAGCAAAGAGAACAAGCGAGGCCTGATAGCCCTCATGGTGTGTGACTGCCAGGCCCACTGGTGGGACTTACATGGTAAAACAGGTTTTATTCTTCTCCATCATCTACATATCAATAACTCCTTCCCCTGAAATAACATTTTTTGCTTTTAAGCACTCTTCATCGTGTCAAGCTCTGAATTAGATTGCTTTGGAAATCACACATCTGAAAGCCCAAAATCTGACTGTATTTTCCTGTAGGTGGGTGAGACTAACCGATAACCTCCATTAAAGTTGTAATTTACCTCTTATTGAAAACAATGAGAAACCTGAAGTTCAGGAAGAGCTACAGAAATTGTACATCATGCAAGACTGCATCAGCAAGACAAACAGGTGATTTTCTGATAGTCAGAACAAAAGGAGACTCAAGGAAAAAAAGGCATATACTTCTCTGTTTTTAATCTTAAAGATACTGTTGAATGCCTTCTCAGAGAACCTCAAGAAAAAGCTGCACTACCAGCTCTGTTATTTCCACCCCTGTTCCCTAGAGCTTTCTAGGCATTTCCCAATAATGATGAACACAGGAACCCAGGTAGACACATCAGACACAACCACGGTTCTAATAAAAGTAGAAACTGTCTTTCCACTCAGAGAGTATTTTTTTTCTCTGGCCTCAAAAACTTCTCAGCATAAACCCTCTTTCATCATTCCGAGTATCTTCATCCATTATACCAGGATCCTATACCATCACAGTCTCACCTAGAAGAACATGGCAGCATTTGAATTTTAAAGGCAGGCATACTGCAAAATAGTTCATTTATTTCTCCTTCCCTGCTAGCTTCACCAATTCCTGTGCACAGATATCAGCAGTTATTCTTGGAGGAATAATAATCAGAGAAAAATCTTGGTTTAGGAGGTTTATGAGGAGTTGCATATAGCAGGATATCTGTGTTGCATGAGGATTACTTCATCTGACCTAAAACCTTAGAATCCTATAGACATTTTCATCACCAATTTATTAACAACCACTTGTCCATTAAAGTGTCCATGGATTTCACCAACCTCAACTTTCTAGTTAACGTGGTCAACATTCCAAAATAAATGCATTTTACAACAATCATGTTCAAAACCCCCTAACACAACCACATATTCCTCCACAAACCAAGCAACTGTAAAGAACACCAGGTGAGTGTGACAAATAGCATTAAATAGCATCAGATTGTGTTACAGAAACAAATGCGAAAACTAACGAGTTCCGTAGATTTGTAGGATTGTCAGGGATCCAACAATAGACACACTGAAATACATGAATCCCTGCCTTTCTCAAACTGAAATGAAAACCACGCAAGTGAAATTAAATGAGCACCCCACAGCACAATGAATTCCCACAGAGCAGAAGGACCCAGTTATGAATGGGAAGATGCTTCTAACAAAGCAGCCATTCCGACTTGGATCACCAAAAAGTAATTGTGTCCTAACACTCACAAGTCATGGACTCACCAGATGTCCACCAGCAGCCTCCTTTCATCTTACCTCTTACTGAACTGTCTATTCCAAAAGGCAAACTACATCCTTCCCTCTCTCTCCCACTTTACTACCAGACTTGCAGTTTTCTCTTTTCCACATATAGTACCCACTGTTTTCTCAATTTGTTTAAGGGAGCAACATAACTAGATCAAATGAAAAACAATTGTTTCTAGTCTATACTTCAGCTTGGGCTTCGGTGCTCATCACGTCTGACAAGAAGACTCTGACAAAATTTTCTGTGCTTTCCAGCTCTGTACAGAGTGGTAGTATTCTTTATTAGACAAGCTGACAAGCTTCATTAAATTTTTCATTGAATTTTAGCTGGACGTGGAGCCTGTCTTAAGACAGTACATTTACAGACAACATTTTGTGCTGGAATTCAGTAAGCATTACGTACCATCCAGCTGCATTTAATGGAGTCTCATGGGTGTGAGCAGGTCCATAACCTTTTAATTAAAAATGGTGTAGCACAAAGGGACGTGAAAGACTGGAATAGTACCTGATAGACAATTAAAACAAAGTGCTCATGGCTTTGTTGCTTGCCTGTAGTGATAAAATAGAACAATCAGAAAACTCAATAAAAATCTATCAGTCTATGTGGAAAGACACATGTTTTGTGCAAGACTGGAAAATGCTAATCTATTTGTGAGCAGCTTTACAAATATGCCTTTTCACATTATGAATCCTTCGGTGGCAGAGCTAGTTTAAGTGATTTACATCCTGCCAAAAGTTACTCCTTCGCTTCCATCCATTCTACTATTTGTGTGGGCTTGGTCTAAAGATGTGGAAAATAATCTATTTAACACACACCCACACAGAAAAATCTCTGTGGTTTTACCCCAAAACTCCCCATAAGAGGTTGCTTTCTTTTAGCGAGATTATACTGACAGATGCAACTTAGAGTGGAGCACTGATAAGGGGCTGGTAAGCACCAGGAAAGCCTTGGGGATGAGGGAGAAAGGGAAACGGGTTGAGGGCAGAAAGTTCTTAAGCAATCTCTTGTGCTGAAGGCTGCCACATGGAACATTACTGTGATTATTTCCAGAACATTTTCTTTTACTAACTGATCCGAAAGAAACTGTTGGAAACACCTAGGTCCTTTGTACCTCTCTAGGAAAAAAGATTTGACTTAGTAAACCTTATCAAAGTCAGTTGACAACGTATAATACTAGCAAACAGTATAACTTGGCACATAATTCAGCCAAAATCAACCTAAATTGAAGTTTAAATTATATAGTAGTTTAAAAAAATATGTATTTTACACTCTTTTTTCCTCTTTAATTGTGATCAAAAGTGTGTGCACCCATTTGAAGAGAAAGGCTAGGATTAGCTGTTTTGGCTTTCACTAAAACCAGAAGTGACTAGATGTCATTACAGACCCTGTTTTCATTTCAAGATATGTAGAACCCGTTGCTGTAGATAACCATTGTAACTTTTAACTGCTCAGTCTTCAAATCTTTTAAATATGAGGCTGTCAGGTCTGATTCTGCGACCAGATCCTGGCTTTGATCAAGGCAGACTTGAGCCATTGTGATCACTACCCAGAAGACAAACTTATTTTGCATACAGTATTTTTCTTATAGAATCCATGTCAGATATCGTGCCTGTGTTTCCATCAACTTTGTGGACGTTTTGGACAAATTATTTAATGTTTCTTAGTCTTCATCTCTGGCAGAATTTTTAATGTGGAAAAAGCAAGCAATTAAGTCTAGAGCTGTTGAGCTTGGGATATGTTTCTAATTGCCTGCCTAGGCCATTCACCTAAATTACGTCAGAGCTGATTTAATTATCCCGAAAAGCTTCCCTCAAGATGAAATTCCAGCCTAACCTTAAATATCTCTCAGTATAAAGCATGCCAAGAATTTTTTGCTGTCCTTAAAATAACAAAACTATGTTACAGGAATGAGTTACACTTCAGAGGGGGTTCTCATTCTTTTTTCATACCGGGAAGGCAACTAGTACCATAGTCCTGTGAAGTTTTCTGCCGTATTATCCATTCCCTTTAGTGGTACAGAGTATTCCCCAGCCCAGCTTTCATAGTAAGCATCCTTATTGCTGCAAACTCCTGTGTATTAGCATGCAATTACCTGACTCATTATTGTTTTCTAAAGAATCAAGCTGAAAATTATTTTTGCTCCCTGAAGTAAGTTGCTAAGTATTTGTGAAAAATTAAAACCCGTATATTTTGGTGCAAGAAGCATTCAGCTCAGAGATGCATTAAACAGAGCCATACCACAGTTGCTGCAGTATAAGGTATAATATAGCTACTTGCCTGTAGAATGCATCACAGTCTCTTATAGCACTTAAAATGATCTATTTTCTCCAGGGAACTTCAACTAATATTCAGAATATGAACTTCAAGTAACCAAACTCTCTTTCCCACAATGCATTTTTATGGTTATTGATGTATGGCAGCACCAAAAATGGTGTCTATTTAGACATAGAAACAGATAGAGATTTATAGATGTGTTTCTCTTCAAGGAGCTTTGTTTTTCTACAGAATCAGATTTTTTCAGATGAAAATATTTATGTACACACATTTGTCAAAGCTATTCATCTTTGGAAAACAGTCCCAGCGGAAATTTTTCAAATAGCTGAATTTTGAATCAGTACTGCCAAATACCTTTAGGTGCTCTTAACCACCTTCACACTCTGCCAAAGTTTTCTCGTGAGCTCCATTCTCTGATGCTCATTGCATGAGGCAAGTTTAGGGTTAAGTGAAGCTTCTTATATGTGATGTAAGATGGCCTTAAAACTAACATACAAATAAGTTCCTGGAGAGGAAGGAAACTATGGATCAAAGCACTCTCTTATCGGTTTTATTATCCATATCCTTAACGTGCCTGCCATACATACTTTTACTACCTGCTCAGGATTTGCTAAAAATAAAGGCGAAGTTTGATATTGTTTATACCTTTTAAGATATGTAATATGTAGAATATTGCAAAAATGTCGAGAATGTTGTACCAGGGTTCTTTGAATAGCAGAGGACAATGGCCCTCTCTTGTCTCCCAGATAAGTTATCAACTTGACATTTGTTTCTAAATGTCAGCAAGACCGGAATGGGTAAGATGAGTCACTGAACTTTTTTTGCTGTTGGGTAGGGAGCAAGGATGGCTAGTTTAAAATAAGAGTGTGGAAAGGAGAAAAAATAGCTGTAGTCAGAAGGAGAGGAGAGGCTAACTTTTTCCTGCTGTTGTCTGTTCATGTCAGGTTGTGGGCACAAAGCACCAAACAGTTCACTCTTAACTAGCCAAATCAGAAGCTGAATGGATGTGTGTTATGTGACAACGGGTTTATACAGGAAAAAATGGGAATGATGCTCAACCCCTGGGGGTGGTTTGGAAGGAGGTAAGAGAGGGGCCTGTGGCTGCAACCCACAGAGGAGTCCTTCAGTGAATATTACCTGGGGACAAGCAGAAAACGCAGAATACAGGGCATGTGTTTTGCATCTGAGGGGAGTGAAAATGGTGGCAGAGGATCTGATGAGGCTCCAGATCTATGTTGTAAAGGCAAGAGCAAGCTTCAGAGACTGCTGGCTGAAATGCTTTTGAGCTGGCTCTTGTAGAGCAGGGACAGAAACCAGGACAACCACTGTAGATCTAAGAAGCTATAGAAACTTCAGAAAGGCTCTTTAAGGATTATGTTTATGCAGAATCCCTGGCAGAAGGCTTCAGTTTGTTAATGAATTTAAGGGAAGTTCATAAATTTGGATAATTTCATCCCTCAAGACCTGTTTCATCTGAGGCCCCTCACCCTTGGCAAGCCCAGAGCTTCAGGAGCCTCTGCAGGGGCTGGCACTGCCAGAGTCCTGGCTTCGGAGGGGTGTCCTTGCTGGCAAACACCAACCAGGGCTCCTTCTAGGTGGTAAGAAGAGATGCTCTGCAGTCTTGAATAGTTCCAGGCTGTCTCCTCCTCCACCCAATTTATTTTTATAAAATTCATTTGCCTCCTATACAAACACAGCCTACTTCTAGCTTAGCCCTGCTTTTGCAGGTTTCTAAAAATGGTTTTAAGTGGAGCTCTTACTGAATTGTCATTGAGAGTCGTTCCAGGACTCTTTTAGAAATCCTGGCAATAGCTCCAAAATTACTTTCCTTGATCATTTCTCTTTTAATCTCCCTAGTCTATCCAATCCTTCTATCTCCACTCCATTTTTCACCTTCTTTTTGGTCTCTTCTTTACCATCTCAATGTCTTGTGTTGCTCACCAATGTGTTCAAAAGAACAATGTTGACCATAGACATCTTATCCTCCCATGGGGAAATAGAGGACTTGAAGAGAGAGATTGTACTGGTCTATCTTTTATTTTATTTTTTTGCTTTGTTTTTCATTCCCCCCCCTTATCATTCACTCGTATTCCTTTTCTCTTCTCTTCTCTTCACTAGTCCTACTCACCCTCTTCTTTTTCTTACTCCATTTTCTGTTTGCGTGACAGATTCCCTGACAGAGTAACTTGCTGCAGGTCATATGAAATCTGGAGAATTTGGTATTCTATTATCACTACAGCTTTGCACAACACAAGCTAATGTAGCATTGTGGTTGTGATGATATTGCCAAGCTTGAAAATGGCATTTCCATTCTAAATCACAGACATTTATAACTTTCTCAAAAAAAATATTACCTTTGGGGCTCAAATTTTTCATGCTTGGTCTCAGTCTAAGACTGAATTGGTTTTAGAAACTTTCATAAAAATCACTCCAGTTGTTTGTATTTTTTTTTTCAAGTTATCCAATCAGGAGGAGGGAAAAAGCAATTTTCACTACTTAAGGTACTTTTCATTTGCTTTTCATCCCCAGTAACTCAAACCAACTTTAGTTTGAAACATCACCCTTGAAAGTGAATGTACTTCCGAATGATGCATTGCCTTTTTTGAAAAAATTTGGTTTGGAAATTACATAGTTATAAACATTAGAACATTGTGTGCTGAGCATGCACAAAACATTATTTCCTTTCTTTGATTTAGACCTCTACCCAGTAGTGATTAATGTTCCCAGACATGAGTATTTGTTTGTGCACTCATGAAAATTAGAGATGGAAAAGATCTGTTGCATCGTTTAGTCCATCTTACCTCCAAGGGCTTGATACCTGCTCTCTCTATTTGTACATGTGCCAGGAGCTGAGAGTCACAGAAAGGTCCTTTCTTGAAACTTCTCTGCAGAGCTTTAGTGGAACAGGGACAGTAATTTTTACTCTGAAGCACATGTCTGTTTGTACCTTGGCTTTGCCATCATCTAAAACATTTCCTAGAACTTCCTGGTGCGAATTTCAAGAAACAGTAAAATATGTACTCAGCAGGTTGGACTGTTGCCCAGTCTAGCCTCAGGCAATGGGACTTCCTTCACCCGCTTTGTAGTTTTGAACAACCTGAAGATCTCATATTGGCAGGAAGGTTCCCTTGCTACGCCTCTTGCATTGTCAAGATCTTCAGGCAATGGCAACAGTCAAATCATGACCAGTTATGTCACCGTAAATAGTACCCCTCTCTCTTTATTATTTTTTCCTTATCGTGAATACATATAGTCTATTACGCCATTGGCAATTTGCTTTTGTTTAGACAATCTAGTCATGCCTAGGTTCCTTCATCTTTCTCCGTAAGCCAGTTCATCTAGTCATTCAGTTACCTAACATGACCCTTAGCTCTCATTGCTCTCATTGCTCTCATCCCTAGCTCTCATATTATCTAAGCATAATTGGTTTCTCTTGCTTTTATTTGCACTCACTCATATTTGTCAATAACGGTTTTTTTTTAATAGCGGTGCCTGGAATGGAAAACAGTTCTCATCAGTACCTAACAGGATCCCATGGCAGGCCTACTCTAGGAAAACATTTCAGCTGATTAGGGAACATTAGGTATTTTTCCTGTTAAAAAAAAAAAAAAAAAAGTTTCATATCTTATCTTTGTTCTTAACTAAAAATATGGATTTTTTTGGTGGCATTTAAAAAAAAAAAAAGGAAAAATCAAGACAAACAAGAAATAATCCACAAAAAAGTTTAATGTCACTGAAAAATATTTTGAACTGGGACATTTCAGTCTGTCAGCTATGTTTTTAGGGCAGACTAGCTAATACACTTATATAACAGAATTTTAAAACTAGATTTGTATCTTTGCAGGAAAAAAGGGAGGATGTTTACAATTGTGTTAGCATACCACAGTTAGTTCATCATTTCTCAGAAGAATCACTGTGACAGAAGGACACATTTGAAGGAAAATACCGAAAGAGACAAAATATTTCTTTTTAAATCCCTGACATGTTACTTCTGGAAGAGCTCATGCAATTTTAAAAAATAACAAAGTTTTTCAAAATGACTGTTCATTTTAGGGGCCTCCATTTTCTGAGACAGTGAGCTGGAACCTAATTTTCAAAAAGAACTAAGTAGTGCAAGTTTGAAAAGTGGGCTTTTTTAATTGTCTCAAATTGGAGATTGCAAAAGGAGATACCCAGAAATCAACATTTATTTTTGAAAACATGTCCTAAATTGTATTGCTGGGACACAGGCAATAACATAGCAGGTATGATGCAGCAAAACCAGTACCCTTGTATTTATCTTTGCCTACTTGAAAAATACCACTTCTGTTCAAAAAAATGTCATATGTTTGAATGGAAGTAAAATGAAAATTTGGCTATAGCTGGCAGATTGGAAGAAGCTATTTTTCTCTAGTTTATTTATGTAAAACGCAATAAACTGTTCAACATATAATCACTTACATGACCTCTGTGTACGGAAACCAGTTTTCACATTTCTTAATCTCTTCAAAAAATGAACAGAAAGTGGAAATTTCCTTCTGAAGAGAATTTTAAATAATCTCAAACCCAGGACATGCTATTGAAAGTGTAAGTTGTCAGAATATGGATTTTTCGCAATTAGATGGTTTCTAAAATGTAATTTGACAGAGTCCTTTTAATCCTATTACATCTTGTTCTCTCTTTGTTGGCTAATTAGAATGATTGGCCCTTGTCATTTTCATAAAATCCCTTTATATATTGAAAGTGCATTTTCTTTCCTTCCCATGATCTCACCATAATCATCTTGACTCATCTGTAAATATATGAAGCTGTTAGAAACTCACTTAGACACATACATGGTGTGTATATGCTCTTAATCTGTGTGTACATAAGTAGGAATACACTAATGCACTAAAGTGGGTGAAAATTTTCTTCAAAGTGCTTTTTGCATGACAAACAGTCTTTTAAAGGAAGAGGAATTGCCATGGAACAATGTCTCGTGTTCTTCAAAATGTTATAATGTGATTTGAAAAAACAGACACACCTAAAATGTTCTTTTTTTTTTAAAGGTGTGAATTTTATTTGTAGCCTTTCTGTTGTGATATCTTGAAAGTGGACCAGCTGGGACCTGCTGCAAGGATATGATTTTCATGCTGCCTCTCTTTCTGGACAAAATAACAGGTTGGAGCGGGGGCATTTAAAATTGCTTCACTCTTGGCCAAAATCAGTGATACTGCAGTCAGCAGTGGTAGCAAGGTGGGATGGATGCTGTCTGCATTCACAAATCTCACCTTTACATGCTGCCTCAAAAGGAAGATATTAGCCTTTTGTGGGGCTGATTGATACACTTAACAAGAAATATTAGCTGTTAACTCTCTAGAATGGTGGTTTGGTAAGCCAGGCACACCAAGATAAAAAAGCTCCTTTACTGTGCTTATGTCATGACAACCTTTCCTGATGATTGCAGTTAACTTTCAGCAGAATGAAGCACGTAGCACAATTGCAGAAGGTAAGCTGACCCATGGTAAAAAAGTTTCAATGGAGGATTTTTTTTCTTTCCACCCATATTCTTCAACTTCTCAAAAGACCTGTTCGTAGATATCAGTTCCCAGACATCGGCTCAAGAGAAATGGGCTTAAAATGACTGCATTTGTATTTCATGCAAATGATTGCAACTGTGTTTTACATTTTTTTCTGGAAGGTTCCCTACTTCACTGTTTTCAGAGTACATCTACATGATGGCAGGGTTCTTGACCTTGTGGTCAAAGTAATAATCCTCAGCTGGCACTATCACAGTTATTACTCTTACACATATTTATATCACAGCTGCTGAAGCTTCAGGATATTACTGCAGTACCAATAATAAATATTACTATTTCTATAGCAACCAATTGCTCTTAATTACTTTCACCACAGGAGCCAGGTGAAAGAGGAGCCAAGCTCTGAAGAAGAGAGATCCTTATTCAATGCAGTATTTCCAAAGGAGAGAAGTAATGCAGAGGGAACTGGAAATCTGCCAACAAAAGGAGACACCTGAAAGAAGAAAAGATAAATATTTAGCCACTGAGATCTGTTAAAGTACAAAACATCATCTATAATTCAGATTCAAAATTACTATATTTAAATATCGTCACAGCTGTACTACAAATAGGCCTATGCTGGCAAATTACAAGGTAAGTGTGAGACACGTACCTAAGTCTCAACTTATTTCCTCTCCCCCGAAAGCAGGGCCGTCCGCGGAACACTTTTTTAGACTGTTGCTAAATTTGTACTTTTTTCATGCTATAGTTACATCTTTATCACAACTCCAAGCCTGCACAGTAGGAAAACTGAAAAAAGAGATGAGTCCAGAATGAGTTATGCATTGGAGACCTTGATCCAAATTTCATGCAGAAGGGTTGAGCATCCCGTGACTAGAAGAAGGGTGACAGAGAGAAGCTGCCGTGGCCACAGTGGGTTCACCGTACAGCACGTGTATGCAGAGGCTTTGCCTACGAGAAGCTTCACACCAACCATGCCTGTAGCTTTCAAAACTACCCAGCCTGTCCGTGCTGACATCAGCCCTGGGTTGGGTATGGAATTCCCCGCAGTTTTAAAGACCCTTGTGCTCCAACAGGGTTTCAGAGCAACTGGCTGAGGGGCGATTTGCCCCCCTGTGAATAATTCAGGGAAAAAAGATGGGAAGGGGTGGAACTGGACTTCCCATCCTCTGGCTTCCTAACAAGTCTGCTAGTGACCTGTTGGCTGGCTGTTCATCAGGAGTTTAGACAGGGAAAAGTCATCAAGGAGTGTTGTCCTCTGACAGAAGGAAAGAGTGAAATTCAGTAGCACAGGAAAGCTAGTCCATTTGGGCTGAACAAGGAAATGATCCTCTAGAGAGATGGAGAGGTCAGGAGAGGATTTTAAGAGTCTTCATTCCTGTAGAGGAGCTGATCTTGTCTTGCCTTGCCATATCTTATCTTATCTTTTTTACATAAAGCAGAGCAAATAATTTTGCAATATTGACAAACCTCCCCCTCTTGAGAAACCATTCTCCATCTTTCATTGTTCTGATTATAATTCTTGTTCAGCTATCATGGAGCACACCCTTCCTTTTTTTTTTTTTTTTTTTGCCTTTTTGGGAATTAAATAACCCGTTTCTCATGTAGTTGGTGAGAGGAACAGGGAGAAACTGATTATAATCCTTCCAAACAAATCTTCACTGTGTCAGTAATTTCCTTATCCAGCAATGGTCCAGCAGTCATCACAGCCTCTGCAGTCATAGGAAACATAATTTCCAGGGTACCACTGGTACTGGCAGTGTGGGATGTATCACAGAACATCTCAACTCTAGGCTGTACAAGAGAGGTCTCCAGACACATCCTATGAAGGTGTGTACATAGGACTAAAGCTGCTTCCAAAGACTTTCCAGTGCTGCAAGGCTTGGCTGTGTTTCTCAAGAGCCTGGAGGTGTTTGTATCTGGAGCTTTGACTGCCAGTGGCAATAAAGGGCAGCTGTGGAAAAGCCTGGGGTTTTACAGTCAGTGTTCGGCCACTGGAAAGGAAAAGGTTGATGAGGGCTGCAAAAAGCACTGGGAATGTGCTGAAAGTTCTTAGGAGGTACAGAAAAGTTTTGGTTTGTGTTCTGGAAAGGATGCAGGGTTTATGTGAAAGGAAAGGCTGCTTTTATAAGCACTGCAGTGCAGAGGGGTGGGTAGATTCGGAGCTGACTGGGAAAGAAACCCCAGTGTGGGATTTAACTGAGATTGGCAATCATATAAAGGTGAAATATCACCATAGAGAGAGCTGTTGCTCCTCTGTCATAATCTTTAAGAATCCTTCGATCATTGTGGATGGTTCAGATGATAGTCCTTGCTCAGTCTTTATCAGGTGAAAAACACCAGTGAGGATATTTGGAGTTGAATGGGGGGTAGGGGAACATGAAGGGCTCTTGTGGGAGGTTGCGAGAAAAAAAAACAAATCGAGCTATTGTCTCTCAGCTATCTGTCAAGATAAAGTTTCTAAAAACTACGGCTTCCCTACAGTCCTTTGGTAGGCAATGGTTGGAAAGCTCAGCATAAAGGCCCAATTTGGCTGTTCAGCCAGCTGGGCAGCACAGCACTGGTGTCCTTGCCCTGGAGCCAGGCTGGTGGCTGGGTATTTTAGCCGCGCTTGCAGAAGTCCCTGCATCTTTTGCATTGCTGTGCTCCTCCCAGCTGGCACTTTGTCAGCTCAACTCGAAAGGTTTGTTTGATTATCACCAAGTGTTTGGTTATTAAAAACAAGCTGTCAGCCTCACAGCCTACAACTATAATGTATAATTAAATGCATCCTATCCTCTGTTTCCAAAACACTGTTACAATAATGTCAAGTTGTGATAATCTAGCGAAAGGCGGTGGGGAGCGCGGGGAGTCAGACGTGGAGGACGTCTCTGCGGCTCTGCTGTGTGCATCAGCTGCAGTGCTCACCCCGAGAAAAAGGGCAGTGACAGTGGGGCCAAGGAAAAATAAAAAGCAAATGTTGAGGTTTGTGTGAGAGCAGGGCGAGAGAAGGATGAAAGAGTGGGGATTTCTCCCTTTTCTTTCTGTGGGGTCTGTTCTTCCTACTGATGTCAGTGGTGTCAGGGCTTCGTCCTTCCTCTTTGTAATGGCACTGTAAGCGTGGAAGCAGATTTCCTGGGCAAACTGGAGGACCGTGTCCTTTTCCCACTGCAGGGCTCAGTGGGGTACCTGCCCCTCCTCACATGGTGCAGCAGCCATCCCGTGGCTGGATGGTGTTCCCTGCCCCTCCATCACACAGAGCCCGTCTGCAGGACCCAGGTAGAGGCCAAGCAGTGTTGAACTTCTCCCATCTGTGGATCCTCTCCTGAAGTCACCATCCCAGCACCTGGGAATGCACCCTGGCCTAACAAACACTGTCCAAAAGCTGGGGTAAGACAAATCTCTTCTTTGCTCCATTTACGAGCTGAGTTTCCCTGTTTGCTAGTGTGGAGTCCACATATATCACAAAGAAAGAAGTCAGAGGAAGATACAGCAGTAAGAAAAATGCAGCAGCATCCTGACCATGTTGTAGGAAAATAGCCTTTTATCATCTCCTGAGCTGCTACGAGTTCACACAGTAGATATTCAGCTAGGGCTCTCTCTAGTCCTTGGAAGAAGTGGTGCCTGGCTCTGTCCTCAGGCTCCCCTGTCTTCCCCTCCATAGTTACACTGCCTTTATTCATGGTAGGTAGTTGATCCTCACTGAAGTTCACTCAGCCTTTGCCTGTTGCACCTCAGAGGAGAGGCTGGGATGCTGACACCTCTTTTTTTGGAGCTATCTTTCAGCCAACTTTTTGAAATGTGTCTGTTTTAGGGAATCAGTGATCTACAGCACCTATGAAAAGAGTCTTTGACAGAAAATAGAAGCCTTCTCTGCCTCTTCTTACTCCCTCTGCCCTTCTTTAATCCTTCTGTCCAGTCCTGCTACCTTATCAAACTGGAATTCTTGTGCAGTTATGGTGGCTGCCATCGAGTCACTTAAAGGATTGAGTGCAAAAACATTTAAGGCAAACAAAGCTGCTTTCCCAGTTGCTCTTGGCTACAGCCACTGAGCAAGGCTTTCCATCTGGGACCTTTGCATCCTGGATTATGCAACTGGGCATTTCTGTGTAGTCTCTCACTTCTTGGGTGTGCCCCTCACTTTACCTCTTATTTAGGTCTTTGACCTGCCACCATGCCCCCCTGCCTGGATCATAGAAGTGCAGAAGCTAGAAAACCTGTTCTTGAGAGTCAGCTGTGAGACTTCACTAAAATGTGGTGATTTGAGCCTGTGTTCCCACTAAGCTCCAGTTTGCAGCTCCAGGATGTTCAAATGTCACATCTGTACCCCCTGCTATGGGTGGTCTTTGCATTCACAAACGTACTTTTTTTATTTTGTTTTTTACTGGAGGGTGGAGAGATGAAAAAGAAACACAAAGATGTAAGGATTTGCCTCCCCTAGAAAAATCTGAAAATCCAGCTTTTCCTTCCCAAATGCAACAAACTCCCTGCTGCAGAGTAACAGTCCTGACTTTGAACCACTCACAAGCAGGACTCTGATCAGAGAGCAGCAACACTTATCTTGCAGGTCTAAGAGGTACTGAAGTGACATGACAGCTTTGCACTGGTGTTCTGAGGAGGGATACGTTTCCCTACAGAGGAGATAACAACACCATAAGTGATGTTAGAAAAGATTGCATGGAGGCTTTCATTCCGTGTTGTGTGCTTGAGTTGCTCATGGGAGAAAAAACACAAACTCATACAGGACTTCCAAAAAGGAGGATTACAAAGCACCAGTGAGCTGGGTGGCAGTCCTTTTTTACGTGTGATACAATTAAATGCTTATTTTAGAGCTTATTTTTTTTTACCATCATTGTTTTGGACTCCCTCCTCCCTATCTAATATATTATTATTTCATTATATAGTTTGTTAAGCATTGACAGCCTTTGAGTTTTATTGCACTTCTGTACCTTTGCCTCTCCTGAGCACCCTAATTGCATTAGGTACTTTGGACAAATATGTTCTTGGTGTATAGCAGAGGAGTGACATCTGTGGATATTTATAAAGTCTCTTTGTATAAATGATTTGGAAGCAGCATGTGGCTTTAGAAATTATATCTCAGCCTTGCTTTTCAAGACTGCATGTCAAATGTGGGTAAATAGTTACAGCATGTAAGAGAAAGCAATATAAGAAAGGGAAAGAACCCTCTCAGTCTGCCATTTAATGTAGCCTTTTGGGTTTTACAAAGTGTCTACTACACCAGGAACCACCTGAAACAATTTTACAGATCTTTTCAGCCCAGCCTCCCATCTCCCCTCCCTGTGTCACCTTCAAATTTTCTTCTATGATGAATGGAACAATTCTTTTTTTTTTTTCTTTTTTTTTTGCTTGTCTCCCTCTCACCAATTACCAGTGCAATGCCATGACAAGAGGAGAATTATTCCTGGTCAGCATTACTCTGATGAGCTAAGGTCACAAGCAGTTTAGCTGAAGAGGGTACAGAACCTTTTTCAGCACTGTTAGAAAAAGCACGTGGGCAAGGAGTTTATTCAACATAATGTCAATTGGGTTTTCTTTGCCAGCTCTGCAACCTGTTTTGCCTTGTCTTGCAGAGCTATTTAATTTCCTTCCAAAATGCAACAGCTTCAGAACCCCCTAAGCATCTTAAGGGGGTACATCCAATTGGAAGTCAGTGGAGTTGACGCTCCTGAGAGCCTGCAGTACTTCTGAAAGGTTTGCGCAGCAGAAGCTGAGAAAACCCAGATGAAACTTCTTTTTTGCTGAAATTGGTTCTTCCTGAGGAAGTGGGCTCTCAGCCTGAGTAACTGGCCTGGTTTTCCACAGCTAGTAAGTCAATAGGGAGGTGCTCAACATCTTCTCAAACTTTGGATGCTTGGAGTTCAATTCAAGCCCTAAAGATAGGCTTCCTCTGCTGTTACGGTGCTTGCAGCCATGCAAGAGTTCTGCTCAGAGTTGTCAGATATGACAAAGATCCAGGAGAACTGTGTCCTACTGGAAGCCTTGTAGACTACCTTACAGTAGTCAAAATGACAATAATGTTGTATGTATATATTTTGGCCTTCCTTCAGTGTAAATGGTGTCAGCCACTGGAAGTCAGGAGCAAGCAGACTTGCTTATGCATCAGTTTGGTTTTGTGTCCAGTTAACAGGCTTATTTTGAATGGCACTGGATTTGTGCAGGTGAATGAACAAAGATGTTGTTCACTAGAATCAGAGGTCAAAGGCTAACATAAGTTAAGCAGAATCTCTGGGTGTAGTTTCAGAGCAGGACCAGCTTCAAAATTAGATCAGATTACAGATTGTTTATCAGAGTTTTTTGTATCTCAAGAGATAGAAACAGGCAGCCGTCCAGTTTGAAAGGCACTTTTGGAGATGACCTTGTCCAACCTCCCACTCAGACAACACCAGTTAGGACAAGTTGCTCAAAGTCTTGCCCAGTAAAGTTTTGAATTTTTCCTGTATGTCAATATCTCTTGTACAGGGAACTCAAAACTCAACACAACACTCCACATGCAGTCTCAGAAGTGCCAGGTAGAGGGGAATAATCACTTCCCTCGACCTGCTGGCTACCCTCTTACTAATACAACCCACTACATGGTTGGCCTTCTTTCCTACAAGGACACACTGCTGAGTTATGTTCAATTCTTGTTGACCAGGACCAAGGTCTTTTTGTGCAACGCTGCTTTCCAGCCAGTCAGTCCCTGGCCTGTACTGTTGCACAGGGTTATTCCATCCCTGGTGAGAGACTTGGCATTTGCCTCTCTAGAATTTCACGGTCCTGTCAGCCCATTTTTACAGCCTGTCCAGGTCCCTCTGAATAGCAGTCATACCCTCCAGCGTGGCAGCTGCTCCCCCTGGTTTGGTATCATCTGTAACCTTGCCGGGAGTGAGCTCTATCTCATCGCCCTGGTTGCTAACAATCATGATAAATGATATTGGCCCAGTATTAGTTCCTGAAGGATGTCACTAGTAAGAGTCTGCCAGCTGGACTTGTTACTGCTGATTGCCACTGTCTGAGCCCAGCCAATTTTCCACCCTCTCACCAACTATTTACCTAGTCCATAATTCTCCAGTTTGGTTATGGAGAGTCCATACCCTTTCTGAGCCCCTGTTCCAGTGCTTAAACACACTCACAGTAAAGATTATTCTCCTTCTATTCAGTCAGATTTACTTTTGCTGAGACTTTGATCATTGATGCTTTTATTTTTGCTGTGCACCTCGGAGATGGGCTCCATCTTCCCCATTAATCCACTTTCAGTTGTAGCAGACAGAATTAAATCCCTTTCCACCATCTCTTCTCCAGGTTGAAGAAACCCACCTACATTCATCTCTCCTGGTACAGCATGTTCTCCAGCCATCTAGCCATCGTCATAACACTCTGCTAAACCTCCTCTAGTTTTGACTTTCTTTTTTGCAACAGGGGATCAACTTATCAACTTAACAGGGGATTGCAACTGGCACAGTGCTCTAGAGGCAGACTCAGGCCAGCCAAGTAAAAGGGGAGTAAATGCTCCCCTCAACCTCCTGGCTATGCCCAAGGTAGTCTCTACCTTCAAAGCAGAAGAGGCAGTGAGAAGGCTCCGTGGGAGGTAGGGACTGTGATATGTCCTGGGGTCCCAGTCTTCCCATCACCCAGCTTGGAGACCTGGCTGATGTGTACCACAGCCTTCATTTGGACAATGTGGGTAGATTCCATTCCTACAGAAACCAGGACACAGCGGTCAGGAGGTGTGTATGCCCACAGTCTTGCTCCCGTATGGTGTTTGGAGGCATCTGGGGCTAGATACTCAAAAAGAGCTCCTGGGTCCTTGCAGGCTATGTTATAGTCTAGTAGACTGCTCAAAATGGAATCCCTACCCTGTATAAATAGTATAGGGGTATGGCTGACGAGACAGAGGGCTGGGGAGTCTTGTTTTGACATGCACAGCCCATGCTTGTGGGAGTTATATGGTAGCTGTAAATTTGAATCGGCTGTGTATGACAAATCTTATCTGTATATTGTGGTTTTGCTTGTGCAACAGAACAGCCCCAGTGGGGCTCAGATTAGATTTGTATAGGAAGCATAGTCAAAACTAGGTATTTTTCCTTTGGGAAAACGTGCATGCTTTGAGCAGATGTCTGTGGGAAAGATAAATAAGTAGCATTGTGATCCACTGGGTGCAAGGATAAGAACTAATTAATTGCACTGGGTTTGGCTGGGATAGAGTTAATTTCCTAGTGGCTTGTGTGGTGCTGTTCTGGATTTGTGAAGAAAACAGTATTGATAACACACCAATGTTTTAGTATTGCTGAGCAGTGCTTACGCAGAGTCAAGGGCTTTTCTGCTTCTTAGACTGCCCAGCCAGCGAGCAGGCTGGGGGGGCACAAGGAGTTGGGAGGGGACACAGCCGGGACAGCTGACCCCAACTGGCCAAAGGGGTATTCCAGACCATAGGATGTCACGCTCAGCAATAAAATCTGGGGCAAGAAGAAGGAAGGGAGGGATGTTTGGAGTGATGGTGTTTGTCTTCCCAAGTCACCATTATGCGTGATGGAGCCCGGCTTTCCCGGAGGTGGCTGAACACCTGCCTGCCCATGGGAAGTGGGGAATGAATCCCTTGGTTTGGTTTACTTGCATGTGCTTTACCTATTAAACTGTCTTTATGTCAACTCACGAGTTTTCACACTCTTACCCCTCCAATTCTCTTCCCCATCCCACTGGGGGGAGTGAATGAGCAGCTGCGTGGGGCTTAGCTGCCCACTGGGGTTAAACCAACATTAATATTTGTGATCAGTTCCATGGACACCACATTAAAGACTGGTGCAAGCTACCTAGTCTTTTTTGCCTGAAATAAGTAGTTTGGACTTCACTGAGATTTTCAGTCTCTGGGAGAATTTTAGGAACACTTTCCTTTTCAAAGGACTAAGTCAATAGCTGTAAAAGGAGGGCTGTCACTGAGCTCGCATGTTGCTGGAGCAAGGCAAGGAAAACAAAAGCTGAGCTCTAGCAATAAACATCAGCCCAGGAATGGTAATATTTGTTCAGCAATTTATTGGGTAGTCATTCCAATGTACTGGTCGTGGCTGCTTTATCACTTTTAGATTGGTATTCCTGCATGTTTTAAAAAAAAGAATGAAGATGAGGATTTTTTTCTTTGGGTTTGTTTGGGGTTTTTTTTCGGCTTGCTTCCTTTTTTTCCTTATGTATTCTATATAATCCCACACTGATACCTTAATAAAATATTCTTACCTCTCATATAGAAGATTTATCGTTGTTTTTAATTAAGAAATCATCAGCCAGTATTTGACAGGCCATTTTCAGCCTCATTACAAATGTGTTCTTGATTAAATTTCAGGTATATTCAATATCCTGTAAATCAGAGGAGAGTGTTTTCTCTTTTCTACTCTTCTATAGTAAACATGACAGATATGATATCTGCCAATAGCATGTGCTTAGCATAAAGTACAATAATGTTAATGGGGAATTGAAAACTGTGTAATCCTGCCTCCTCAGAGTGGAGCTGAATTCAGCAGCTTCCCCAGCTCGAGAACAGTTGGGAAAGTGTTGCCTGGCCCATCAGGAAGATTTCTTCTTATACAGAAAGAAAAAGAAGGTGGTTGGAGGTCCTTAGTCTGTGGTCTTCTCAGGAATGGGGTTTCAGAATTGGAGAGAAGGATGAAGAAAAAAAAGTAATACAAATCAAAGCTGAGCAGAGGAACCCAGTATTCATGCTATGTGATGGCAGTGTCAGCGTAGAAGCAAGTATACTAAAAAGGTGTATGTGTGTGTGTTAGAGAGACAAAAGGAGTATCTGGAGAGGATAACAGGCACTCAGAGCTTTGCATGTCAACAAAAGTGAAATGATGAATCTAGAAAGTAAAAAGGAAAATCAAGACCTGACGGCAGGAAGGATAAAACTCAGTAATGGACCTCACAGAAACTGCCTAACCCCACTGCCAAACAGGGCTTAAAAGGAAAAAAAGCCACATGGCTGCTTCCTTCTATTTTGGAAGATGTTAGGCATCTTCTTTCCAGTAAGCTGGGTGTACCTGAATAGCCTGACATTCTCACATGTAATGTCTATGGCTGGTTACACCCCACACAACCTTTTTATACTGGCATCTCCTCTTTCTCCTTTCTTAATAAACCAAATCTCAGTTAGACTGGCTGGGCAACACGAGGTTTGTCTTAAGGTTGCTGAAAGATGCCCTGCGCTCTGGTTGCCACTAGAAAGGCATTTATTGCTGGGTCTTCTCCCATGCCATTAACTGGCTGATGATGTCCAGGAAAGTGCCTAAAAGCCCAGGACAAGTACCAAGTGGAAGGCTGGTAGGTGACAGTAGCTACCATAAATATCTATTCACTGTATTTGAATCTATTTTAGGCCCCATAGCAAAATCTGAGAGACTTTGGAGCCTATCTGGTGCTCACTGTGGTAATTCTCCTGGTCTGGTCTGGTCTGGAGTGACTTCTGAAGTATTAATAGTCCTACTTAACTGCACTCAGATGATGCTCCAATATGTTTACCACCTCCAGGCTAACATTCTGCACCCCTTTTACAGAGCTTAGTATGATTTCTAAGTGGTGCATATTTTAAATATGGGTGACCCACACTGCATTGACGTTAGCTTTGCTGACACCCAACAAAAAGGAGCGTACAAGCTGAAAAACACAGAATTGATTTCACATTTGTTCGCAGCAGCACGACATAAAATTGCAGCAGATTGGAAACAAAAGGAAGTTCTGTGTCTAGAAGAAAGAGGCTGAAAGGATGTTTGGAAATGATGATAATGGAAAAGTTAACTGATGCCAGAAGTGATTACACAGGAGGCTTCCATGCAATGTAGCCGCCTTTCTAAAACTTTATTCAGCAAAATTCAGCACTATCCATTGCCTGATACCCCCAGCTGCCCCAGCAATCTTTCACACTTCTGCAAATGTTGGTTAATATAACACTTTCCTGCTCTGCTGCTTAAGGACATATATCAAAAAGATGGCTTAATTTCCAAAAGGCTGTGATGTATAATATGGAAATAGTGCCACATGTAAGCTCACTAGTAATACTTTGTCCAGTGCATTTTGTTTGAACATGCTTTAATCTGTCAGCTTTTATTCCTGATTTGTGCTACAGTTACATTTTTCCTTTGATCAAAATGAAAATAAAGAGAAAGGAAAAGCACAGACTGGGTAGATAAATTAATTCACATTTTTATTGAGACACTTGATCCTAAAATACATGCTATTCTGTACTGAACCAGAATTTTAAAACCCACTGCAAGTAGGGTTAGGTTGGTAGGGTAATATTTAATTATTTCCACTCTTCTTTCTCTTGCCTCTCTGACTCATTACCCTCCTTTAATCTCCCCAGCAAGATAAAACTGAATAGCAGAGGTGAGTAAACATCTTAGTTTTCAAATGACAAAACTGAACTATGTGCATGAAAGTCTAAACAACAGAGCTGAGCAGAAATTTTGTGATCCAAAGTTTTCTCATTAGAAAATGCAGATTTGAACATCATCTAACGGGAGACAGAGAGGGAGGGAAAAAAAAGACATTTCCATAAGGCAAAACTTGCTATTTAAAAAGACTTCTGCAGTAATGTTCCAATGTTTCATTTTGAAACAACTTTTAATTTGCTTATTATTTTGGTTAGAAATTTAAAATGCGATAATGATAAAATAGTTCCACTCCATTAAATCATTATATTTTTAAAACTAATCATAAGCTTGCTATATTCAAGTTTATAAGTGTTCAGAATCAAAAATGAAACCTTCTGATGATATCAAGAAAAGCTTTGAGCAAACAAAAATAAAAGCCCAGAATTTGTTTTATGTAGTGCTTTAAATGTTGTTCCATTTCCTTAACTTTAAGCAAACAAACAAACTCCACAAAATCTTCTAAAATATCTTGTGACATGGACAATTTTATTCTTGCCCAGCATTTGTTATCAGTGAAATTTGCCAACAGAACTTCTTGAAACAAAATAAAGTCATTGGAATTATTGGTGGATTAGACAGAATTTACTTTTCCTTACTTGCACCAATACCAAGCGATCTCAATGAAAACTTTAATCTTAAGACTTCAAACTTTGACGCTTGAAATAATGTGAATTGTGTAGGCTGGGATTACTTCCCCCCCCCCCCGAAAAATATCTGCCTATGGAAATTAGATAAAATGACAGGCAGTAGACCCTGCCTGGCTGCAGTCAGAAATGTGAGCTCTTTGAGGAGTGGTGGGTCACTTATCTCGGTCTTTTGTTTTCTGTTAGGTCTTGAAACCCTGGTATAAGTTTTTGGGCACCGTGCAGACTCCGTAGCACAGAACGTACATCGCTGCTAGCCTGGGTGCTGAGGACATAAAAGGTGATGGTAGGAAAGAAGACAGGGAGAATGCAATTTCCTATCTGAAGCTGTCCTGGGTTAGTATAATGAGATGAATTTTAACTAGGCCTGAGGCTGATTTATACTAATGTGTTGCTAACCTGATATACGTCCTCAGTCAGGGTGTGCAAAGATGGTAGTAAGCAGATCCCAAAACGTAAACTTCAGTCTGTAGTACTGTAACGGATAAAATAAATCATCACATTAGGCTCCCACACAAAGCACTCTGGTTTAGACCAGGTTGATTGAATTGAATTAAACTGAGCTAAACTGTATTTTGAAAACAATTCATGCTTTCATGCACTGTGATTTGCCTCTTAAAGGAAAAAGATATTAATCTGTATTTTGAGAACATAGTGTGGGCTTTGCTGAGCTAATTCTGTGCACAGACTGCACTGTGCATTTTCACAAACCATTAATGAGGATTCAGAAGCCTCAGTGCTTTCTGTATTGAATCTCCCCCTGATATTAGCACTTGGACAAGAGCTGTTGAACTCTCCCAGCAGCAAGGAGGGCCTTGGTCTCAAGGAGACCTGCATGGACAGAATCCGTAACAGTAATATCTTTAACCTTAGGGTACCAGAGATGGATCTAATAGCACTGGTGTTCGTGCTAGACTCAGACCTTAAATCATCCCTTTCAGTTGATAAATAAGGCCAGATTCTTTAGTGTCCTCCGGCTGCTTTGGAGCTGTTCCTGTAAGGCAAAAAGCCCTAAGCTGAAGTTGACTGGCTGGTTAAACCAAATTTATAGTTGCTTTTCACTGCCAGAAAGACACAGTTAATCTGAACCATGATTTACAAATACTGAGAGAAGAGTGTCACAACATTATCAACCTTTAATGATGATGGAATCAGTAAGCTCTCATAAGCATGTTCCTAAGGGACATATATAGAAATAAAGAGGTTCAGGTCCAGTGGTTACCCCTCCATGGACTAGGGATCTTGTGTACATAAAATATCTGACAAGGATATGGTGCCCTCATATTCTGTTTTATTTCACTACTTAATGACTAAAACCTGGAGTTGGTGCTTGGGGGCAGAACGTTTAGCTCTTCCTCATCTTCACGGTGTATTCTAAGGGAAACAGCTCTGCATTTTCAGCGGTATCCTGCACGTTAAAACACTTCTAACCAAGATCCCAAAATAATAGCAGCTCTCAAAGATGTTTTCCGGTATGAGTAATTGAATCTTTTCCAAAAAATTGGCAATGCTAGAGAACGTCCACAGGGCTGGGTTATACCTGTCAACTCCCTTTTGCTCTGATACAGAATGCACTTATCTTATCCTTCTGCTTACCTCTTTCTTTGAGAAAGGACATGTTCCCAGTGTTACTTTAGATTCTATTTTAAACTGTAGATGAGGTCATAATGTTAGACCATAATTCTTGGTATTGCTTTTTAGCTGAGCATGAGTGACAGATCCTCTCTTCCAGGACTGCTGGGCTTTTGCCTACTATGACATACTTTGAATTCTGGGGGAAATCTGCAGGATAAGAATACACTTGAGAGACTAACACTTTAATCAGCTAACTGAGCCAGACTCTGTTGTGCCTGGCATTTCCTAATGCCGTCAAAAGGACTGGGTGCACTTTCTCCCCATATACCTGGAAAAAAGATTACACCATCCTGTGCTTTAACAGCCATGGGGAGCTTTGGTAGTCTATTGCAAATGAAAGAAAAGTTCAACAAGCTAAAAGTACGCAGAATGTAACATGCATTGCCTCCATCACATAGCTTCAGAGGTGGCAGAAGATGATGAAGGCTGATCTCTACTGGGCCGTTCTTCTGTGCATAAGGAATCTCTCATCAGGGACACCCATCAGCCTTTGATATCTGGAATGCTGCAAAGTGCAAAGTACTCCAGAGATGTCCTTGCTGTTAGCATTGCCCACTAAAACCCCACAAAACCCATATGTTCTTGTATTCCTTCTCCAGGTGCACAGCTTTAAGCATACACTCAATCCCTTTGTTTTCAAGGCAATGAAAATGGCCACGAGGCACAGTGGAGTCTCCTGCTCCTCTGAGCACAAAAGCATAGATGCCTTCCTGAGACAGATGTGTCTTCTCAGCATGTCACTAAGTCTTCTGCTTCATTTGTAAGGTCTGCCTGTGAGTTTTGAGATGCACTCTCTGGTATTCATATAACAGCTCAATTCTCTTCTTTATCTGATGCATTTCCAAGAAGGCATTTACATGTGCTTAAAAAACTGTATTATAGTTCTTTCCCTCCCAAGAAAGCCATTAACTTGTGTTACCAACAGGACTCTGGGGGAAAGGGGGAATAACATTACGGTTAAAACATCATAAAATATCCATACTTGCAACTTACATCTACATTGACAATGTCCACAGCACAAATGACCTGGTGGGTATTTTTTTTTCTGCAATATTTGCTTCAGTCCATGCAGCTGATGATGCAAGGCCTTGTTATGAACATGGCATGTAATGCTCTCACAGGTGTTGTTACTTTCCCTTTGCAAGGTGGGGCCAACAGGCATCCCTAATTGTATCTTATTGACAGAAAAGGCTCCCAAGAGTTGAGGGCTAATTACCAAATCCAGTAGAGCCATGTTTGTTTTGGAGAAACGGGGGGAGGGGGGAGGGGAAGCATGTAAAGAAGAAAGAAGCTAGCAAGCTTTCCCAGCTGAAAACTTTGATGAATTTTGAATGTTGCTGTGCAAAGGAGAAAGCCATGCAGTACAACTTGTATTTGGAAGGGAGGCTTCAATGCCATGTGTTTAATGCAGCATCCCCTTTTATCACAGAACTACCTGAATGTTCTCTCTCAGGTGGAAGTATTTTTGCCTTCAAGCTTCCATCTTTTTGCACCATTGATACTCCTTCAAAATACTTTTTTTTTTCTCAAAGAACCCACAGTTCTCAAAAGACTTGCCTGGCAGGATAACAACTCTGAGAGATCAGTGTGGAATGAGAGTTGAGGGACTGTGATAGCTGAGAAGTAGTGAATCTTAGTCATGAAAACATATGGATGTGAGAGAGGGTAGACATTATTTTGCCAGTGGCTGGAGAACACAAATGCAAAACAACTACCTAGCTTGTCAGAATCACCGTGCGTGAATATCCATGAGTGGATATTCATTATAAAAATATCGCTATGCTTAGAGTTCCTGATCCTGGTAGGAAGGCTTCAGAAAACATTGTGTTTTGAAGTAATGCTAATGTTATTTGTTCTTCTGTAACCCACTGCTTTATCGAGCATAGCTGGCAGATCTTTTGGAAGGTCCTGTGCATGTAGGCGGTGAAGGTGCAAACTGGTGTATGGTGGTGTCTGTTAAACAGGTCTTGAAATTCACAGTCACTCAGTGGTGCCAGCGAATGCACCCTGACTTTCATGGGGACTTGCGTGCAGACGTCACCCTGCTCACAGGAACAATTTCAAGGAAGACTGATGGCAGATGTTCTACCAGATATTTTTTCTTTTTAAAATGCTGATGGATCAAAACCTAAGAGTTTCAGAAAGTGGGTCAATTTAGAGGAGAGTTTACTTTTTAAATATATGTGAGGTGTTCCCCTGGCCCTTTCCCAAGTGAAGATTAAAATCTTCCATTTGATATTATTTTTTCTTTTGTGTTTTAGTGCCCTATTACAAAAGTCAAGACTAGAGTGCAATGGTTTAATATTCACTGGTACTTTGCTTGCTGTGAAGTACAAACAATACCTTTTGTTTTGCATGAAATTTTGAAGGTTAAATCATTCAGGTTCAGCGTGGCTATTGTTTTAAAATCACAGTTTTTCCTGGGTTTGGTGCCAAGAGAGTGCTCTGACTTGGAAAAAGTATTCAATGCACAAGGAACATTCATAGTGAAAAGAGTCCAACAGGCAAGTAAATATTTATGAGTATGCAGGCTCAACACTAATGTCCTAATCTAAAATCTAGTATATCAGTCCAGTGCAGATTCCAGGTCTTTCAGCATCCCTGAGATGTATATGTAGTATATGTAATTAATTAAACCAGACAATGATTTGCAGAGGTATCTATTGACATGCTTAGAAAAGCCGTTGCAAATGAGATGCAGGTTGATGTGACAATTTTTAATTTGTCCCAGTAATTAAAACACCATTCGGGGCTGAGTAGAGTCTCTGTTCTCCTCTCTGTAAAAATTTCCTTGGGCAGGAAGAGTGGATCTGATTCAAGCTTCCATTATGCATTCTGGGATCCTCTGCAGACTTTGCCTTCTATTCCCCATCCTGCCAAGGATCAAGCAAAATGGATGGTCAGCAGAGCTCTGCCTCCTGCTAAATCTGCTATATCCTTTCTTTCCCTTTCATAGACTCCCTCCCACTTCACATTCTGCTCTAAAGCATGCATAACCATAGACCGTAATACCAAATGTGCCATTATTCTGTGAATTCTTTTTTTTTTGTTTGTTAACTACTGGTCATATAATATGTATGAGAGAAATAAGATACATCCTGGATAGAGGAGGATGTATCATTATCTCTTCCCCTGAATTACCAAAAGCACATCTATGAAAACAGAATATTTTTTTTTTAATAAGGATGGGATATAACAGTCTAGAACAGTTAATGGCTTTGAAACAGTCATGGCACATCCATCATGCTGGGCACCAGTCCTCAGGCCTTGGCTGTTGAGACAGATTCCCAAAGAACGTATCATTTTGCAACGCAGTTATCCTTAAGGAGCGGTTCTTGGAAGGAGAGTGGGTCTCAAAGAAGTGGTTCCAGAGCCACCTGTGCAGCACACTGACCACCCATCCACAGGTAAAGTAAAAACACACTGCAGCAATAAGAACATAGATTTGTGTGATGGCCACATATGCACTTGTGGCCACTCCTGTTATTCCACTATAGCTCTCAACTAGAGTGCAAAAAGCTTCAGGATTCAGGGTCTCTTCTGCTTAAGTGTTAGTAGGTGACCTTGTATAACAAGGCTGGGACCTCTGCGTGATATCAGAGTACAAATTCATTGTATTTACCTGTTGGCCCCATTTGAGGAAGTCTTAATGGTAGTAAGTAGAGAGCAGGGATGATCTCACTAGCAGTTCACTGTGCCTGCTGGAAACAGAGGCGCATTGTGGGTTTGCACAGCCAGTGTGCTCCTTGGTCCAGTCATTTTGCAGCAGGAGAAGCCCCTTGTTTGGAAGTTGAACTTAGAAAGTGAAGGACAAGCAATGGCACTTCATGTCTGGCAGAAGCAACTTTTTTATCTTTGTGGGAAGAGCCCAGGGAGAGGTGAAGAGAGCAAGACAAATCTGACGAGCAGAGGAACCGTGAGAGCAGGCAAGGAGAAGGAGAGATAGCACACAGACAGTTTGAGAAGGAGACAAGGCACAGATAAGGAGCTGTATCTATCTAATAGATATTCTTCCCCTAATTCTAATGGAAATTCTATCTCCCAGAGCCTGTCAGTGGAAACCTAATCCACCTCCAAAGGGATATGCAGCATTGCTCAAAGCAGAATCCAGATGACGACAAGGTCATTTTCATCTCATCAGCTGTAAATGCGCAGCCTGGCACCTTCCTCCCCGCCCTCGTTTCCCCTTCCTTGCACAAGCTGAGAAGGAGAGGACAAGTTGAATGACAGGTAACATTTCTACAACACACAGCAGAATACAGGGATGGCTCTTCTGCTGCTGAGGAGAGTTTAACTTTGCTTTTCTGACGAATAACTACTCTGTTGTTTGTTTTGGGCTCTACAGGTGACCAGGAGTTGCACTGAACAAACGGTTGCTGGAAATGCAAAGTTTAAAGAACTGGCAGGTCAACTATCTTTACCCACCTTGTGACAACCCTGTCAATGGAAAGCAGAGGGTAAATTCCAACCTGGTCTCAATTCAGTGTTAACCCTAATTTGAGGGTAGACGATATGACCTTCTGAAGTCCCTCCAAACTGAATAATGCTATGACTTCCTTGGATATATGAGCTCGCTCGCTCTCTCTCTGCACATATGCATATGGATACACATATATTTGAAGTTCTTTGGCTATAAAGATAGACCACTCAAGCATATAAGCAAACACTTTTTCTATGCCTCAACCTTCTTGCCAGAGGTCATACCCTAAGAAACAGTGGTCACATTTCCAGGCATGACTTACCACCTCTCAGAATTAGGAAGAAATGTCTGTCTTCATTTATTTCATCAGTTTTATAGGATTGCAGTATTTCCCAGGTTTGTTGTGAGTTTATTTCTTCTAGTCTTCTGTTGTGGTTTAACCCCAGCCAGCAACTAAGCACCACGCAGCCAGTGGGACGGGGGAGAAAATTGGGAAAAGAAGTAAAACTTGTGGGTTGAGATAAGAACAGTTTAATAGAACAGAAAAGAAGAAACTAATAATGATAATGATAACACTAATAAAATGACAACAGTAATAATAAAAGGGTTGGAGCATACGAATGATGCACAGTGCAACTGCTTACCACCTGCCGATTGACGCCCAGTTAGTCCCCGAGTAGCGATCCCCCCCGCCCCCACTCCCCCCAGTTTATATACTGGGCATGATGTCCCATGGTATCGAATATCCCTTTGGCCAGTTTGGGTCAGCTGCCCTGGCTGTGTCCCCTCCCAACTCCTTGTGCCCCTCCAGCCTTCTTGCTGGCTGGGCATCAGAAGCTGAAAAATCCCTTACTTAGTCTAAACACGACTTAGCAACAACTGAAAACATCGGTGTGTTATCAACATTGTTCTCATACTAAAACCAAAACATAACACCATACCAGCTACTAGGAAGACAATTAACTCCATCCCAGCTGAAACCAGGACATCCTTCTCAAGGCTACAGTCTTTCCAAAAAAGTCATCAGGTGCTCAGCTGTGCTGCTAAAATGGACTCCTCTACACTAATGAAAGACTTACTTGTGAAGACAAGAGTTTTTAAACTCCAGCTCATGCTTATGAGAAGCACGTAGGATCACCTCCAGTTATATCCATTGTGCAAACACCATGGCTTATCTTCTCAAGGGACTTGGAGCTGATACTAGCTGTTATGAAACATACCTCTGATGTCTACAATAACAATCTGCAAACTTTCCTGGAACCGGTTTACAGTGCATTCTAGGAGAATTTGTTTCTCCTTCATGGAGTCACAAGCAAAACTGATTTCAGTCCACCACTCATATCACTGAAACTCTTCTCACTTGGTAGGTTTCACTTCTTTCCTTTCTACCTGGGGTTCAACACTCAGCTCTGTCAGATGGTTTGTGGAAAGTTTCTGCAGCAGGACAAAACCTGTACTGCTGCTGAAGACCAGCATTTCCAAAGCAGGTAGAGCATCCTAATCTTAAATAGCTGGGATGACAAGCAAAGGCTCTGCCATTTTCCTTTGTTTCCAGACTCGTATTTAATTTCAAATTGTGGCACTTGATCTTTGCCTTAGCTATACTGTAAGTACACTTACATGGACCTTCATGTCTTGCTGACTGTCGTGGTTTAACCCCAGCCAGCAACTAAGCACCACGCAGCCGCTCACTCACTCCCCCCCCATCCAGTGGGATGGGGGAGAAAATCAGGAAAAGAAGTAAAACTCCTGGGTTGAGATAAGAACGATTTAATAGAACAGAAAAGAAGAAACTAATAATGATAATGATAACACTAATAAAATGACAACAGTAGTAATAAAAGGACTGAAATGTACAAATGATGCGCAGGGCAATTGCTCACCACCCGCCAACCGACACCCAGCCAGTCCCCGAGCGGCGAATCCCTGCCCCCCACTTCCCAGTTCCTAAACTAGATGGGACGTCCCATGGTATGGAATACACCGTTGGCCAGTTTGGGTCAGGTGCCCTGGCTGGGCATGAGAAGCTGAAAAATCCTTGACTCTAGTCTAAACACTACTGAGCAACAACTGAAAACATCAGTGTTATCAACATTCTTCACATACTGAACTCAAAACACAGCACTGTACCAGCTACTAGGAAGACAGTTAACTACATCCCAGCTGAAACCAGGACACTGATCCTGACTTTGCCTTGCTGATTTGACTTCTTGATTTGGCTTTGGATCTGCCTTGTCACTATGGTCTTTTCTGGTGGTTGCTGAACTGGTGGCTGATCCTGGTTACCCTCACTAAACTTGTTCTGCTTGCCTTGCTTTGGTACTGGAGGTCCATGATCTTGCCAGTGAGGCCACTGTCCCTCCTGCCATGGTACCCCCACTCCTGGCTCCCCTTCCCTTTAAGAGCAGCCTGCTCATGCTTGACATAGACTACAGATGTCAAAGACACTGACAAATATTCAAAACTTGTGTGGTCAGAATGAAGCGCATTTGGTCAAGCAGTTTTCAATGAGCAGGACACTGTCCTGCAGCTCTGCAAGCACACAGTCCTGCTGCACCAAGTCAAGGTCTTGGACTATCAGACACTACAGTCTGTCTCCCCCTGGAAATCTTTGAACTCCTTACTTTTCCAGTGCATGCCTACAACCATATATTAGTCACATATGGCCATAGATCTTTAATGCATAACCTGATTACATCAGCTGCTTCCCTTTGTTAATGACCTCCAGGATCAAGCTCAGCCTGACCGATGCCAAAGTACTAACCGGAGTGATGAAAGAACATTTGGTCTTGGCAACCTAAGTGTTGGGGAGAAGGGCAGGATATTACCCATTTTATTTCAATTGTTAATAAGAAACCACAGATCTGTAACCATTATATTAATGGACACATCGTCTGTCTTGTTTAGGGAATCTGCTACTGAGAGAGTTCTTGCCAACAACTCAGTGCAGTGAGGTGTGAATGTTTTGTAGTTTTCTGAGTTATCTTCTAGATAACTGAGGGGGCACGGAGCCCATACTGTAGTGTGAAGAGTTGACCTACCCTCTAAAGCGTGACAGCCCCAGTATTGTGTGAATAATAGGTGCTTAACATGGACACAGGTGTGCCTACATTTTTGGATATAGTCTGGTAGGAGGCTAAATAGGTCCTAAGCAAGTGTCTGAAAAATCCCTACATAATCGCAGGCCCCCAGAGGATGATCTGACCCCTCTAAGTGCTTCCCATGTTAAGACTGGATTGGTTTTTGGCTGCATTTAATCTACAGAGGCAGCCCAAGGGTGGCATTTGGGGCCAGTGGTGGGTGTCAGCCAGGCATCCTCAAGATGTCCCATTCTGTGACCCTCCGGCAGAGCCATGAGCCAGGGTTGACTTAAGAGAACAAAGGTGTTCCTGAGGGCAGCTGTGCCACATCTGCCCTCTTTGCTAAACACCGAAACCTGCTGAAGCAGGGACTGAAGGGCTGGCGGCAGTGGATACCTGGCTTACCTCTGCCAAAGCCTACTGGCTTATTCAGTAAGAGCAGAATAGGAATAATGGAGATCAATCCTTTGCAAAGTGATAATCACAGAATACTCCAGATGGGTTTTTGCAGGGACTCTGAATCTCTCCACTAAGCATGCAGAGAGCTGATAGCCTGTGGTGCCTTATAATCTGTAGTATCCAGAGCACAGTTCTCTCTAAAGAAGTATGTGTGAATAGCGTGGCATCAACCTGACCTAGTCACTCAGAACGGTGATTGCAGTAATTTACACTTATGACTCTGTGTCAATGTTAAAAGACTGAAATTGAGTATCAGTACTTCTATCTTTTACTATTCCTCTCCTCAATGGTTATTTCCATGCTCATACAAACTGTTAGCATGGAAGTCAGGAAGATCATTTCCATACCTCATTTTTCATATAGCTTTTGCCCTGTATCAGAACTCAAGACCCAGTTCACACGATATTCTCCATAAAAAATACTGCTATTGGCCATAAACCAGAAATCCCTGCTTTCCTCCCATAGTAACTGTCCACAAAGTAGTAATGAAAGATACAATTATCACAGCGTCTTCCTTGCTTCCCCCTGTGCTATCCCTCTCCAGGTCCTTTTCTAGGTTTGCTCTGCAGTGGGTCCCTGGAGAATTCACCTGTCAATCAGGCTAACTGGTGATCTTCAGGACTGGGCCCGCTCCTGGTGTCCTTCCTCAGTATGACCTTGCTGCCCTGGCGTGGCAGTCACATCGGGCACGTAAAGGAGTCGTGGGGGGCTGCTGCTTCTGGCCTTTGGACCACCCGAGCTCCTCTGAGCTTGTGGAGAGCAAACACACAGCTTTGTGGTTTCTTTCCCTTAACTATTTCTTATAAAGGGCTTATGTGTTTGGTCAGGTGGATGTATATATAGCACTGCTAACCTCTCCGAGGTGGAATGGTAGAGCTCATGATTTTCATCCCCTGATAAACTGTCTTGCCAAGAACATTTTCTCCAGAGACTATCAGTGATCTTAGTGCCCTCCTGTTGCTAGCGAGCTGTGTGCCTGGAAGGTTTCTCTTGTTTTTCAGAGCTGGGCTACAGCCTCTGCCCAGAGCAGGCACCACAGACCACAAAGAGTTAGCACCCAGCTCAAAAGCGGAAAGAAATTTCAAAGCAATAGGAGAAATGGCAAACAACTGTATAGGAGCATTAGTATGAGCACAAGGACTTATGGGAACATCAGTGCTGTGTTGTGCTCTTGCAAACATTAGCGCTTATGAATTCGGTGACTTCACGCTCTGAAAAAGTGCAGATGGGATATGGGCTATGTGTCCCTGTGGAAGGTGGTGCTCACCCCAGCAACAAATACACTTCCCCAGTGCAAACGCTCTCACTCCCATCGTCTGCAGCCAGCACAGCAGCGTGTGGGAAGCTGGGTGCTCTGCCCCAGCTCGTCCGCACCTCTTCCTCTGCGTATTCCTGCTGCGTGGAAGGAAGATTCGGGGACATATCCCTATCCGCGTGGGGAGACATCATTACCTCTCCAAGCTGATTTTAGGTCATACCACTATGGTGGTGGAAAAAAATGGATGCAGAGCCAAGAACCTGCCTGCCAGTCTCCTCTGAAAGGCAGGATAGCAGGCTGGATGTCTCAGCTCTCTGCTCCACTCAGGAAAGTCTCATATTCCTCTGAGAGTGATCAGCTTAGCTAATAAGAACAGAAACACAACTGTAATTAATAGAAATCACAGCTTAGAAAAAGATCCAAAGAGTGAGCCATGCTGATAGCTTATAACTTAGAAGACTCATCAACACTTAATTAACAACGGAAGCATTGCAAAGTTAAGTATATTTACAACTGCAAGAAGCAGTGTCACTGCAAAGCTGGTCCTGTCTGAATTCACTCTTACTTCTAGTGGTAGCATTGGAATGTTTAATGGGAGAGATGTGATTTAATGCAACCCAAAGTTTACCCCAATCCCATATCCCATACCTTTAATTATATTGCATAAATATACATGAAAGGTGGCATTTAAGATACTATCTTCTGTTGTTATGGCAACTGATATTCTAAAAAATGATGATAAAAAATAAGCAAGGGAAAACTATACAAGAATAAACGCATCATGTTGTTATAGCAACCTTTTAATTCCAGAGAGGTTAGAATTACATGTATGGTAATCATTGCTGGGAGCCTGCTCCCAGGTGTGGTTCGGGTCTCTCCTTTCCAAATTTGTGCCATAGAAAATAATGTTATATTACGTACTGTATATTGCTCAAAGTTTGATTCTCTTGGAATTATAGGGTACGTTTTACACAAGACAATCAGTAAACATAAAGCAAAAATGATGGGTTTATCTCAGTCTTGTCAATTTACAGGGTTGCTGCTCTTTAATATTTGTAATACTTTCAAACTGGTTTTTTTTTCTGTGTCAATCTTTTAGAAACACAGTCAAATGCAGGGTCCACAAGATTTGTCTTAAAAACATGAGATTCCCCTGGGAAGAAATACATAAATACATCTTCCTCAGTCTTGTTTTAACTACTCCCAAGTGCCAATCCGTTTGTGTCACCTTTTCCCTCATTATTTTCTTCCACCTCTCCTGATTGTTTCTTTTTACCCTCCATTCTCCCGGAGTCCTACTCAACCTGAGATAACAAGCGATTTTGCGCCTGGCAGGGGTGAAGCTAAATTTACAGGAATCTTGAGCTCTGAAGGGCTATTGTACATCTATTAACAAATCTGGCCTCTTTGCTGATTTTGCTCAGCAAATGCAAGAAAACAGAACAGGGGAAATGCAGTGCCGAGGAGAGATATTGTGTGAGAACAGAACCAAGCCAGTAATTGCACTTAAATATATAATGAGACTTCAGCCACTGTATACAAGAACACTCTGAAAACACCCCATTAACAATAAGGTGATAAAAAAAAAAAAAGAATCCTTGCAGAGTGCTCCTCGGTCACAAGCCACAGCACCAATACATTTTTTGCTTACTGCAACCAAGAATAACTTCATCATCCTGTAAAGCTGCTGTGAGAGGAAAATTAGGGCCCAGTGCCTTCTCTAGCTTCACATGCCTGCTGGGCACAGACATACTGGGGGAGTGGGGAGTGGGGGGGGTTGTTGCATCCCATTCACTCTGCCCAGTGAACCAGGGGTGCTTGTGGGATGTGTGACCCAGTCACAGCTAAGCAGTACACTCTTTTTTTTTCGCTTTTAGCTGGACAACATCAATTTCTGCCTCCTATTGACGTAGCGGGAAACTGGTTATTCTTCCTATGCAGATAGATGCTTGCTTCAAAGCTGCAGCCTGTTGGCGATGGGGCAGGATTTTCACCCTCCTGAGGGAGATGACAACTGGTGAGGATGCATTTCAGACGTAGTCCTTCCAGGCTGGTAGGTCGCTTGGAAGCAGAGCACAGCAGGAATATGGCATGCACCAGTTGTGTATAGCAAGTGCAGCACTTACCCCGCCTTCTTTGCAAAAACTGGAGGTTAATTCTGATTTGGGAAGTCAACAGAAGAGCATGGGCATTTGCAAATCCAGCCTACGTGGGTGAACTAGGCCCTTCAGCACAGGGGAAGTGGGATGACAACTTATCTACAGGGATGGTCAACGGCCGGTCTGTCATGAAGGCTTGTGGAGGAGCTGCAGAGATGGAGAAGGGTGTTCTGGACTCCTAGGGGTTATGAACTCTGGCAACACAAGGACTTGGTCAACACTAAGGGTGGGATTAACCTCAGCAGGGTTTTGCTGTGCAAACATGTGTAGTGCAAACTACGTCGAGGCTTCTCAACAGGGCTTTCTTCCTGCTCATCTTAGAAACTTTTTCACAGATGGTGCAAGCCATCTCTGGAGGTTCTCATCTCACTTCACTGGTGAGAAAATGGAGAGAACTGGGAAAGACCCTGTTTCTGGATGTTAGCTGGGTGGGACCTAACCCATACATTTTAAACAGTGAATATAGCTTGCCTAAGACTCACTAGAAAGCACTCAGCTTGAGAAAGGTTTACAATGGGAAGATGTGACTCTTGCATACCAAAATCATTACTGGGAAAAGCCAGGATCACACCTTTGCTAGGCTCAGGTACAGCTCAGCTTTGAGGCACCTTTGGCAGTGCTGTGGGTTTCAAAGGGTCCCCAAAGCTCCGGAGGGCCTGAGTAATACCCATGGAGCATGTCTGTTGTGCACATCCAGTGCAGGGGCACAAAAAAGATCACTGGGGCTGTTTGCTAATGCCCAGACTGTGCCCTGGCTGCTGACCTCAGCAAAGACTAGGGATTAGCTGGTCCAGGCTCAGGAATTGTTGCAAAAAGAAAAATCCAAAAGTGGCTGAAATTTATAATTCGTGGTGATCTGTTTCCCTGCCTTGGGTTTTTCTATTAGCATGGACGTTTCTGTGGAAAAGTCCATTTCTCATCAAACCCGGAGGCAGATGCTTCTTCAGTTTTCATTTATTGTTTGTCAATAGTGACAGCCAGCATTTGTTTAGATGTGGTAGGTGGTTCATTTTTTTTCAGTTAAAGCCACAAACAATGATCCTCAGTCTGGGTTTGTTCATTTTCTAGCAGAAAATATATGAGTAAAAAACAATTTTCCAATCAGCTCTCGTTCTTGCTCCTGCATCTTGATGGCTGTGATTCATTGACTTTCATACAGGCTTCTCTTTACATACAAAACAATAGTGATTTTCCATTTTTCCAGTTTTTTCCTTTTCCTGTTCATCATCTCATTTCTCCTGTGTCGCCCCACACCTCCTTCAATGCCCTTACTCGGTGGGGGGGACTTTGCCTTGTGACTTTTTTTTTTCCTTCAAGTTTCAAAGCTGCCAAAGCCCACCTGCTCTCCAACCATGACTCCAGAAGGTTGTGGGACTCTTGGGGAACTGCTGGCATATTTTCCAGCCCCTTGCAAAGAGAGTAGATAACATTTTAGACACCTGAGAGTATCAGATGCCCATGTTTAGGCAACTTAATCCCTTCTCAAAATCAGCATAATGGTATCACTCCCCTTATGGTGATACAGTTATATCCATTTCAGGATGTCCATCCTTTGTACAGATGAGAATAATCCTACCCCATTTCAGAGCTTCGTTATGAGCTTGTTCATTCTAGAGACCATATTACTGTAACAGTTACATAGGAAAAATTGAAGCCACAACCAAAAATAACTAAATCATTACCGACACTGAATACAGGACTCATCAGTAGGTGGGTAGTGGAAATGAAGGCTCTGTCTTGACCACTTGGCATCCACCTGCACCAAGTAGAAAATGGGCACATAAATGAACTCACCACGCTGAGCCTAGCTCTAAGATCCGGAGAGATTTCACTGGAGAAGAGAGGGATCCCTCTTTGTTTTTCATTCCTTTGCTAAGCCTGAGCACACCCTTGCCTGGAAATGTAAGGCTAGCTTGAAGTTTAAGTGGTAGGAGCACTGTTTACATTTCTGTTTACATTTCTGTTTACTGAGATCTTGAAATGCCTCTACAGAGCAGTCTGCTCTCAGAGCCACTGAATATATTAAATTCCAACATGACACCTCTTGTCTCTAATCAGAACTGAAAGACTGGCTTCAGAAAACAAATGGGATATTATTTTGTCATAATGGTGTTTCATATTTATATCGCTAGGTCTGAAAGGAATTGCAACAAAAAAAAATTAAGGGAAGAAAAAGAAAAAAATATGTCCTAAATGGTTAATGATCCTCAGCAAGCATTCTGTCCAAAGAAGGAAAGATTTCTTTGCCAGTCTGACAACTGATCTATAATCTTGTTCTACTTGGTTAGTGTTCCCGTTCCCTCCCAACTCTGCCATGTAGAGCTTCTAGGAAACTTCATGGAAAGAGAATTCTCATTCTCACTGTGTCCCCACCCCAGCCATTTTCAAGGTAGACTTTAGCTGAGTACTCCTTGCACAGACTGCTAATGCCTTCCAGGAACAAGCCCAGCATTTCCAAAAGGGGCCCAGATCACGGGCTGCATACATCCTCAGCTAAAGTCCAGGATTAGGAGGAGCATACAAGAGACCTTGGGAAGCCCAGTCTGTCTTCCCACTACTATTTAGAATAAACTTCACATTGCTGTAACTTGGCCCAGCTGCTGTTGGCCATTCATCAGCTGGGCCATTTCCAATTCTAATCCACTCCTGATATGAGCCATTGCTTCTTTAAAGGTTCTTCTCTAAAGGTCTTCTTTAAAGGTGCTTTAAAGGTTTCTGGATTCTTCTGACCTTTTGCATTGCTCCCCGAAGAAGCCTTAGTGGTGTGGGACCCACTGCAGTTACTGCACCTGTGAAATATCCTTTCTATGCAGTGATGACACTTCTCTGGAACAGTGCAGTGGCTTCAGGATGACTGAGTATGGATGAACTAGAACAAATCAGAGGAATGTGAAGTCCTGTGTGAGTGTGGTATCTCCAGGGAGCTGCAGGGCAGGGTTTTGCTCATGCCAAAGTAAAAACATTAGTTCGAAGAAAGTTGGATAGAATTAATTTCGTTTTCGTTTTGCACGGGTTGGATGGTCTCCCAGACATACATAAGAAGATCATCTTCTTCCTGTGTCTGTGTCATCTTCATTGAATTTCCCCTGCCACTGCAGCAGGGAATTAGCTTTTATTACTGAGTTTACTGTTTGCCTCTCTCATTCAGCATTCCAACGGGCTTCTGAGGTTGAACTGCGGGATCTGTGACGCACACATGTCTGCCTTGTTCTAGAAAAAGCAATGGACAGCCTATTTGTTTCAAAGTCATCCTATTAGGTAGTTTCAACTACTAGTGGTAAAAGAAGTATTGGTAGGATTGCCCAGTGCTGGCGACAAGGATGCGTGATTAGCCCAGCAAGTCCTGCTGGAAAGGGATGTGCCAGCCAGCGTCCGTGTCAGACTAACGCAGGGAGGGAATGCTGTGACATTCAAACTGGAGCAGCAACATCACCGAAGCTTATATAAATGTTCTAGGATTAAGGCAAAGCTTGCGACGAGAGAATGCGACGAGAGATTTAATCAACATAGACATTTTGCAGTGTAGTTGAATGACAACGGAGGCAATTGCTGCTGCCAGCAGTGGACTCAAACCCAAACCAAAGGTGTATTTGTGGTGGATATTAACAGCCAACTGTACAAGCTCCCAAACTTCCTTTCTCTGGAAGAGTGAGGGGTATGTCAGGAGGAAGGATCACCTTCTGTGTGCCCTATTTCTCCTATTCTTTTCATCCATCACAGGGCAATACCGGAGATAGGATCCTGTGCCAGAAAAATCTTTGCTTGGTCTATTCCAACACAGCAGTTCTCTTAATTATCAGATTCACCAGCTGTCCCAGAGAGGATTCATTACAGGGGACTTCTTAGAAAATATCACTTAATAGTGATGAAAAGAAAGGCCTGGGCTAAAGCTTCAAGACACATAAAGGTGTACAGCTGAGTAATAGAAAAAAATCAGTCATAAAACTTTTCATGACTTTGCTCTGGCATCACCTCAGTGGGCAAAGCTCTGCTAGCAATTTTTTTGAACATAGGCTGCAGCTGCGACCTAGCCTCCTGCTCCAACACCGAGGTTCTCAGACTGTGTCCCACAGAGCACGTGGGACTGGTTGCCAACAGCAGCTGCCTGCTCACATGGTTCTGGCTCCTTCTTTTCATTTCCAGCAGCTACAGATGAGTTAGAAATAGTTACAAATACATTTAAGTGCTCTCATAATGGTGCTTTCTCATACAGGCTATTACTATCATTGGCACAGGATTGTAATATATCTCAGTGAATAGAAAAGTCACTAGCTATACACTTGCAGACTGTAGTGCTGATGGTCTACAAAAGCTCTATATTAAAAATAAAAAAATCTTAGTATTAATGCAAAGAATCCCTGCTATAAGGACATCATAATTAGCTGCTAATGCTTAATCTTTTCAGGTCACTGACTCCTATCAGTGCAAATACCCTTTGGGTTTCTAGATGTTAGACAGACCTAACAAAGGCTCTAGGTTCATTAATTCTCATGCTAATAATGTTTTTAATTTGTTGTATTCTTTTCATAACTAGTATTTGTCTTTAAAAGCTGAAAGTATAATGTCTCCCTTTAAGGGAGGCTCTGTCTGGAAAAAAAAAAAGCCAGTAATTGCCTAATTTGTAGATCAGCTGCACTTAGTTAAAAAGAGAACAAAAAAGAAATTATTTTTCTTTCTGTCAATGTCACAAACTCAAGAAAGAGATCTTAGAGGCAAACTGCATCCTCTTTTTCTCATACTTGGCAACTGAGACTGTACATGCTTCACTCCTAGCTGTACACATCCAGGAGACTTAATGTAAACTGTTCCTACCAATGTCTTCTCTTGCCTTACAGGCAACACACCTGTACCTGGACTAACACCGAACTTCATCTGACAGACATGAAGAACCATCTGAGGAATAAGTTGTTCAAAGGCACAAACATTTTCTGAAATCTTCTTTATCCTAAGATTTCTTTGCCTTGGATCCAGCTTCCTTTGAAAGTCTAGGACAACCTTACAGCCTACATCAGCTGCCAGTAGCTCCAACAAATCTGGGTGTAGGACAAGAACTGCTGTGAGGCAGGGATATTGCAGCCACTCCGCTTCCTTTGCCTCTGTCTGCATTCTCCGTGGTGAGGAGGCACGGTGCAGGAATGAAAGAGTTAACTCTACAGCACTGAGGATTGGATCCACAACATGGAATGCTTGCCAGCAAGAAAGGGGAAGGTGGGTTAGCCCAAGGTAAAAGGGTAATGACTTTGAACATAATTTAATATTTTATTTTTGCTGTTGGGAGTATGAACAGTCAACAAAGGCTTAAGACAATTGATTTCAAGACAGAGGAAGAACAATGATGTTTTAAACATCACTTTTCAGCAGACATGGGTTATAGAGTAACTGGATTTCATCACTGAAAGAAAAACAAAACCATGGGATGATGTATTCTTTATTGCTATTGGTCTTTCTGCTGACCTTTACAAATAGAGGTAAAACCTTTTCTTTGCTGCAATCAGTGCGACCTTCACTGCTGCGCTGAATAGAAGTAGTCCGTCACCCAAAGGAGTTAGCAAAACTCTCCTCAAGACCATACCTCACTTCCAAACGCAGTTGTGTGGATAGAAAAAAAAGACAATAATACAGCTTTTCCTCCAAAAAATGCAAAAATAAATATGTAAAAAGGCATTATGAACATTCTCTTGCCTCTCACACCAGGCCTGAGCTGTCAGCATGGTCTGCAATCAAACCTCCAAGGACGTCGGCGTTACTGTCAACTCGTGCAGCTCTCCAGCTTGAGACTGCTGGAATGGATCGAAGAACCCTAGACGTTGATCATAATGCAGGCTTGCCAAAGGACGGGTATTTAGCATGGAGCAGCATCCTTAGCACAGTCCAGATGGCTCTTTGAAGAGCTTTTATTATGCTTTGTTCCACTGCAACAACAGCTCTCAATGGCATTTTTGTTTTGTTTTGTTATCAGGCTCTGGAGAGCAGGAAGCACATGTTTCTGCTGTGTTCCTCATATATACAGTTCAACTACCACCCTGTCACCCTCTTGTTCCCAGTGCAACGTGCTAAACACACTATTAACAGATGGCTATTACAGGATCAGAGAGAAATAGCTCTGGAGTTCAGCAGCCCTAAGGGGTAGCAAATGGTCCCAGCAGGAAAATGTCAATTGAGCTTTATTTTCCTGGTGTGGCCAGGCTCCTTTCAGCCTACAAGTGAACTGCAGCCTCAGCAAATGCACGATCTTGTCACAGCAGGGGCCTCTCAGATTTTACTCAGAATCTGGGTTTGCATCATCATAGCCACGAGAAGCAATAACTGGTTATTCTGGCAGTTCTGAAGACACAGACGTGCAAACAAGATGGGCAGTGTTTTAATGTGCATTTCCTGGGGCCTTTATGCTCTGCTCTACTGGAGTTTCTTGGCAAATCTAGAAATGGGCCCATGCCTGCACCTACAGATGGACAGAGCAATAAATCTTTACATTTATTGTTACCCAAACTAGCATTCAAGTCAGCAAAAACTTACAAATATTCCTACAGTCAGTATGAACCTCCCTCAGATTCCTTCAAGAACACAGGCAACGTTTGCTTGATTTGTGCACTGGAATTGCCCGTGATCTGTCCTTTACAATTTTTTAAGCCTGTGGCCAATTCTGGAGCTATTTCTGAAATCACATGAAGGCAAACTCCCCCACCCCTGCCTTTGCTTGGGCATAGCAGTGCAAGGTGGAGGAAAAGAAAGATGGTGACCCAGACAGAATTATTTAGCACCAGATTTGAACTTTGGGCCACCATTTGAGCAACATTAATCTTAGCAATAAATCTCTTTCCCAAATACCTGTTGAAGATGATAGTTGTCAGAGCAGCTTACGGTGTGTTGCTTTACCACGTGCTTGCACATCTGTCATTCCTTAATGTGTTTTCCTGACATTTGTTGTTTTCTCACAGCACAATTTTATAAATGGGAAAATTAGGAAGAACATGAGACATGAAGAACTTCCTAGCAAAAGAGGGGAACCAGTCTGGGAGATGGCACAAAGCAGAGGACATACTTTATTATGACCTTTTCTTCATTAAGCTGAGAAAGAGATAAAAATATATTCGGAACTAGAAACAATCCACCAGTTTAAACAGCAACCAATAGTATTGCATGCCCATGTGAAAAGTCTTCTGTGATTTTTGAAAACCTTTCTCACCCTCTTAATCTTGTTCATGTCAGGAACCTTTAAAATCACTACATGGAAGTATAAAAAACAGGTCTTGAAGCTGTTTTTATACTGTATCTCACTCAGTAGTGTCTGGTGATTCTTGTATTTCCAATGAAAAATATATTATTACAGAGAATACCTGTTTTGTGAGTGAAAAGAAATAACTTAAGATGTTGCCCCAAATCCAGTTTGAGCAATTATGTTCTGCCTGAATATTTTTTCCAAAAGTGTATTTAGATACAACCCTATATTATCAGACTTGCAACACTGAACATGCTGCAGCAGCGCAGATTGTCATGAGCTGTGGAGAGTCTAAATGGAGAAAGATCCAGAATGGTCAAATCTAGGAAGAATACCTGAAGGACCTCTGTGAAACAAGAATTCAAACACAACAGAAAAATACCCAGGTTCATAAGAAAAAGAGCAAACTTGAAAAGACCAGTAATGACTGTCATGTCTTCTTTGACACCACTGATGTATTACAGGAACAAAAGGGCAACTTCTACAAATTAAAACTCTGAAAATTATGTGATGTCGGCAACATCTCAAATGAGCTCTTGAAACGTGGGTCTGAATAAACACGGGACTTATTCATCCTAAACCTTCAGCCCTAACATGTTTCAGAAATACAGTGCAGCAGACTAATTTGCCCAATATATGCAAGGAGAAATACTCTCAAACAAAGTAATTGCACAGATACTTGTATTAATAGCTACATGAGCAGACTATCCTGTCCCATTCTTTCAAAAACCTGTTCCCCTAGACTACTACTCCAAAAAAGAATGAAACTGTCTGTGGCCACTAACAACATAATTAATAAAAGCCAAATTAGTTTCCTTCCTGAAAAATGAACCATGAACAACATCTTCACCTTACAGATACCATTAACAAAAGTTTTAACCTCCCCCCACTTACCACAAAATGAAGAAGTTATTTTCCCCTTCACAGACTTTCTTAAATAGGCTCCATCTGGTCCTTCTTTCTGCTAGAAAGTCAAACTAGGGGAAGGAGCTGGGATGGTGTTTGAATGCAACAGTGGACAAAACAAATAAGATAAAAATGGAAATCTGAAAGTTTATTAAAAAGTTAAGATCAACATGTAATTTCAACTGAAATTTCTTTGACCTAGCTATGAACAACTTGCTAGCTAACCTAGAACAGCTCTTGCCCTAACCCCAAACCCTCTGCTATTTCTGTTCTCCTATGTACAATCACCCTTCTGAGTGTTCATCCTGCCTCCCTGTTGAAAACCAGGGTAATTCAATCATAGTTTACAACTGGGAACAAGCTTTTGCTCATGTGATTTTATGAGGAAAACCACCTGTATATTCTTAAGTCTCCAGTGAAAACACCAGGGAGTTTAGGGCTAATGTTAAACTGCTGGAACACTTGCACTTTTGAACTGGTTCAGTCTCCTGAGATACTGAGTATATTGAAGGAAAAAAAATATTCAGGCTCCCACATCAAGGAGAGCAGCAGGTATTTTCTTTGTATCAAAGCTCTAGGGCAGGACCCTCTGCCAGGTGGTGGTACATGGACTCTGAGGATACCCTAGGCAACACTGTACTTTGTTCTTCCCTATTAGCCTCAATTTTTCACCTTCCAAAGCCACATGCAAAGCCTCACAGCAATTGATCTTTCGGGATCATTGGACTACAGTAACAAGGGTTACATCCGAATGAGACATTATCTATCCACTTTCATGACAGCGGTGTACAGTGGGTCAGAATATCAACAAATCTGAAAAAGACTCGTGATGCCCAGGCAGCAGACAAAAATGCAAATCTTTGGGAAGAGCCCATTAAACACTGTAAAAGACTGTAGGATGCCACAGATCCCCACGCAGATTCATAACACTAGCAGACCTCTGTGTGCTATAATATACAAATGTAAGGCGTACACTTGCCAAACAGATTCAGTGGTCATAAACTAGAGGTGGAAAATAAAAGGCATAATGCACAGCTAGAACCCAGAGGAGACAAGCCATATAAATCATGGAGGGGGGGGGGGGGGGGAGGGAAGAGGTGATTATTTTTTTTTCCCCCACCAATATCCAAAATGTGAAAATGCATGAAAATTATACTTCCTCAGACTAGCAGAGAATAAGTGAAACACCTCTCATCCAAAAGTCACAAAGAGTATTTGTTAAACCTTGGGGAAAACAGAAAGAAGGTAAAAAGGGCAAAACTATGCAGCAACATATAATTACATCGGAAGGGTTGGAAGGATTAAGTCCCAGATGGGCTGGTTGGCTGCCTGTCTTGGAAGAACCACATAACCTACACCTTTGATAGCTCCCTCAGGAACCTGTCCCCTTTTAGATTTTGACAAGAGTGTGTGAATACGTGCGAGAGCACTGTGCCACCATCGTTTCATCTAACAACAGTCAGAACAGTGAAGCTGCAAATGGACCTGGTGGAATTTCGGGCATGTCTCTGTCTTCAGGTCACTGTCTCACTGCGGCAGCTGGCAGTGACTTGTAGGGGTTCACAGGGTAGAGGGAATGCCCCCTGTTAGAAACACATTTTAGTCTGATTTCCAATGGAAATAAGGTTAATATGATCATTTGGTCTATGGGTGTGTGCCTCTGCGCTGCTGCTTCTCCCCTGAAACTTTGGACCCATCAGTGGACTTGACTGCATTTGAGAGAGCGAAGAGAGGGATAGAGGTTTCGAAAAGAGTACCTCCAAGTTTGAGAAAAATAAATTTTTCTGGAGAAGAGTGAGTGGGATCCAAACAAAAATTTTTCTTCACACCTTTTGTTCTCTATGGTTCAGTTTGGGATCACATGGTGGTGACATCATCACCAACACTTCAGTGGGACAAGACATTTAAGGAGAAAAGAAATACTGCAAGTTTACATGGACATAATAGAAATCCCATTTAAAAAAATTTATATCATCTAATGAAAGCAAATTCTACAGAAAATTAGCATCCCTACCTCCCTTTCTCACTCAGGTGCACATTGGAGTCTGTAGACTTGTGCTTGTTCTGCTAGTAACACCTTGGTGATTCTCAGCTGCATGTTGACTTTTCTGTTAATGCAAAGGATGTCACCTGCATGACTCATGCAAACAGAGATCATCTCCAAGTAGCCAGCAAACTCAGCTGTCCTTCAACTCACCCATGAGGATTGGCAGCAATACCTTTCTTGGAGAGGCTGCTCGCTGTAAACACCGTGAAGCTTTGTGTTTGTTCCCTTTTGCCCCAGTAGACCTAAGAAGCTGCGGGTGAGGTGATTGTAAATCATTCCAGTATTAGTCCTGATCAAGCTGATTGTCTCAGGTTAGTTTCTTTGTGGACAGAGGTTTTCAGAAATGCTACCATTTCAGTTGCTTCTGTCTCGCGCTCTGAAGAAAGCAATCAGGACAAAGAGATAAGACATGATGAAAATGGAATGATTGGCCTGCTTCTCCTGGCATATAGTTGCTGGACCAACAAGCTGACCAGCAATAGCTTGCTCAGATGATCAGAACAAGGCATGTGGTTCCATTAACACTAAGCATACCTGTCAGGTCCAATGGCCATTTTGGAGAGGCACAGATTGCTGTTGTTATTACCCGAAGTCACTGCACCACAAGTGCACATGACAGATAGGTTAAGACGCCCATTTACAGTCATTTGGCCTTGCCTACCACCACTTCTGGACTTCACGGTGCTGAGGATGGCATTCTGACATGAGCTAGGAGCCTGAAGGGAGGGGAAACATAGCCCTCAGACTGACTGGTAATTAGCAAGAAACTCCCACTGTAGCAGAAGCGATGAGTACAGTGTCTCGAGAACATTATTCTACAGGACTGTCAGTCCAGGGCCTTTCATCAATGTTTAAATTCAGCCCATTTTCCTTTTTAAAGTATGGTTACGGTCTGAAAAGTGAGTCTGTAAAATGAATTCTTAGCGTTCCCTATTTATTCCCTCTCAGTGACTTCCATACCAAACATGCTTCATTTAAAACTCAAAAATAAGGCTTTCACCTGCCAGCAAATACAAGTTCAAAGCAATTTCTCACAATCAAGTTATGTTCTTTCTGTTTCATACATCATCACTAACAACAATGATTCTGGGGTCAAAAAGGAGGAGGAGGGTGTGTTTTCATGATGGATGTGGCAACATGGAACAGAGCTCACTTTTGCCTGACTACAGTGCTGACACTAGTAAGATTTTATTTGTGTCAGTAAAAATAAGGGCTGCCGTTAAGACAGGGAGACCTAGTGCATGAAGTGCCATTTTTATCACCACTTTCCTCAGCATAACCTCACTTTAAACAAAAGCCACAAAACAAGAATGCCTCCCCAGTGCTTCATCTTGTTTAATTCAGGTTGCCAGAGAGCCAGCAAATTTCTCACAGACGATGTCTGCGTTGCCATCTTACGCTGGTGACTCATAATTCTGGTGCTATTTATTTGAGGGTCCTAATTACTGGTTCACAGGAAAAAATGAACAAAGGCACAATACGTAGGTGTCCCTTTGCCCGGCGCCTACTCACTGCCCACCTGTGCAGTTTTGAAGCTGAAAGAGCTTCCACCTGAATTTGGGGGGGTCATGAATTATGATGTTCCACTTTACTCATGGTGTACCAAGTGGATGTTGAAACAAGGTTTTCTTGTGTGCTGGGTAAAATGAAAAAAGGAAAAAAAGGAACGTTATTCCCCATACCTTGAATGGAAGGATTCAGGGACACAAATCTGCACCCAGACTCTTGAAAAGACTAACCTTTAGGCATCTGATCCTCAGGTCCAAAACAGCATGTGCAGAGAAAGAAACAATTAAAAATGGAAGAACTGGTTTGCTGGCCATGATGCCAGCTAAACCCAGATTGCTCAGACTTAGACTTAGGTCACAGGTAATACTGGGGACAGGTGCAGCCTGAGATTTGTCTCTCTCTTTGCATCTGTCCCACTTCAGGTAAACTGTTCATGACTTTTCAACCTCACTGGATTCCTAAGAGCAATGAACTTGAACAGAGATGGGAATTGAACCTTTCTTTCTTGAGAGATGTCTAACCACCAGGCTCCAGGCTATTCTGGATTGAGATGGATGGGGAAGTGATAAATTCATGAATTTTTCCATTGATGCCAAGTCAGCGTGCAGCCCAGAGGCTCACTATACCAGAAAGAAGTAAGGAAGGAAAAGCGAGCATGCTAGTCCAATGCTTTTGGCACGCTTAGGACAGGGAATATCCCTGCTCCAGAGGCAGACATCCCATGTCTTTTTCTTATCAATTCTCCAAACTGCCCTGCGGTATGGGCTTTTGAGATCTGACCTTTTATCATAGATTCTGATCCTGCAAATTGTTGCATCCTTGTGTGATCACCTTGTATGATCACACTCAGGGCAACTAGGGAAGGTTGCACAGTCATTGAACATGTGGACAACCAACTCATTCTGAAAATGAGTCCCAAGTCCCTTCTTGCCCCTAGCCATGTGAATAATGGCACTGTGCCCATCAGAGAGAACAGTGGAGGTGTAGCTGGGAGCTCTCCCCCTTTTTTTGATCTTAAGAGGAAGGCCCTACTCCTTCCTCAGGTCTATGGCAGGTCAAGCTTACCACTTGTGCTCCATGGTAATGGAAGAGCGTGAAATGAAGCCCTGCTTCAGAGCTCCTGGCTTGGGCACTGCTCCTTAAAATCAAAGCCTTGTCACAGAGTGAAGCCAAGGCACTTTAACAATGCGAAAAGCCTGACTCACTCATTCTGCTCACGATCTCCGCATCCCTGTTTTTTTTTAATCAGTTTCATGCTGGGAAGCGAATCAGGCCCAAGATTAAAGCGCGTCCACATCTGAGGAAGGTTTATGAGTGTGTGTATGAGTGCATGCATGTGGACGAGGATTAAAGCATGAAGGATAAGAAGCCAAAAGTGAAGTGTTTTGAATTATCATTCTCTGCTCAAAAAGCTCTCTGCAAATTGCCCAAATAGATATTCCTAGATGAAGTGTCTTACATCTGTTCCATGGCAGGTAATCCTTTGAAAAAAAGTGTCCTTTTATTGAGCGTGGTAATTATTTCATACCAATTTCAATGGTTATTTTCTTAAGGACAGGAAAAATCAGCTGTCTGCTTTGGCCAGTTTGACCTGCTAGATACTTCTTGAGAGTTTTTGTGATTTTATCAGCTTACATGAAAAGAGCTCATGGCCTGCTTTTTGCCAGGCCTGAGTGGAAAACAGCTCAGAAAATTTTGGCATGAATACAAACAAGTCTGCTTTGCCAGAAACATGTAGAGATTTAGTGCTTTGCACTCCAATAAATCAAGACATTAAATATCTCTTTGGAAAATGCAAACATTTTCTTTATTAAATGCTACTGAAGTTGTAGTTCAGGTGCCTCACGCTCCCCCACTCTCACTTTAGACTGAGTTTCCTACAGGAATGACATCTCATACAATGCATCATGATCTCTGATTTGGTAGGAGCTGGTGATGCCTCAAGTCAGTTGCATCATCCTAGTGGAAAATGGGAAATAGGTCCATCTGAGCCCAGCCTAGAGGACTAATGTAGAGCATGGGCTCCTGAACTACATCTACCTCAACTCACCACATGGGTGTTTTGGAGCTGAAAAAGTCTGTTTTCATTTAAAATCTTCAGAATACCGATACTTTCCCTTCTCCTCCCATGCAGAAGACACAATGCACAAGATGGTATGCTGAGGTTTGGAAATCCCATTTTTCATTGCAAAACTGTCAAGCCCTACATCTCATTCTTTTGAAGCTTTATATTTACTAATGCCACAAATGGCCATAACAGCCACTGTTGCAACAGAAAAGGCCAGGGAAAAGAGAAGCTGCCGACTAGACACAAATTCCACAGCAGCCAAACTTTACATTTTTCAAGCCATCACTAAACATTATGGGTCGTACCTGGGGTACAGGAGATGTGGACTTGGAGAGATGATGGGACAGGCTGCAGACCCACAGTCTATTCTGCACTGAGGGGTTAAAGAGAAGGCCTTGGCCTGCAGTGCTGTCAGCTTAGTGCTCATAAAATAGCTTAAATGCACTTTACATCTTTCTTTAAAGCAGCAGATGAGTGTGAAAAGTGGCAGAGAGGAGTTTTCAACTAGTCAGCTCCTTTGAATAACAACTATCTTCCTTCCAAAATTTAAATCTTGTTCCCTTTACCCCTCCAATTCATTCTTTCAGCCTTTGCATCATTTATTTTTCCTCTCTGACTTCTAGAAACAGTCGTTCACATGAATGATGAGCAGGGAAAGAAAAAGTGTGGTAACTTAGCTTTGTCTACTTGCAGTTGTTGCTTCAGCTTCAGCTGCTTTCAGCTGACAGTTTCACTGAGATCGTGATGGAGAAAGGACTTCACGGCGTGTCCTGCTGAGCAAAGTAACTGCAGAACAGCTCAGTCTTTCCATGGAGACAGTGATGGGGAAGAGTACATCTGATGAAACTTACTCAAAATTAAGTGACAAAGTTGTTTCACCTATAGGAAAGCAATTAGTTACTGTGAAAGATAGAGCTAATTTTGTGCTGGACCAGTCTGGAACAACATAATGTAATCTGTTGTCTGTCAGCTGAGTTACAGCTTCCCTCCACCAGGAACATATATTAGAAATTCAGTATCTTTTTCAATATAAAGTGCGCTCTGGTGAGAGCCATATTCCAGCTAAGGCACTGAGTTCTTTAAGGTGGAAGCTCTATTTTAGGGAAAATATCTCTTGGAAGTGTTCTTGTGAGCTGATATGACTCCTGTTTTCCTAAAAGCTGAGAGGGAGAGAAATAGGAGAGAGAGAGATATTACCACCAGGGTATTCAGACTTCAGCATGGGGTCGTTGAGAGCCCCATTGCCTGCTATCATAGCCATCATATTAAATAACTCCCTTCATGAACCTCTCAAGACACATCTTGAAACATTTAGGTTTCCTACCCTCCCTAGTCTTGCTGGTTCCAGGCCCCCCTGCTCCTGATTTCTGATCTACATTGACTTTCTATGCATTACTTTCCTGTTAAGTTAGATTCCAGAGAACCCTATGGGAAGAAAAAACTACTTGCTGGATTTGACTTTATGTTAGATTGTTAGCAGTACATTAGTGAAAGATAGATATGTTGGACAACCTTCTTCCAAGGAGCATGACTACTATTTGCCCTGGATACCTGAGCAAGATATAAAAGGCAGTGGCTTCTCTACTTTTTGCAGTCCACTTTCATGCCATATTTAATGAAGGAGGTGCTTTCTGAAGTGGTGTTCAAGAAAGACCAAGTCTTGGCATATTAGGAACCTGGAGAACCACCAATCAAAACTTGGGAGTTAATCTTGATTTCATAAAATTACTTTTTTTCTCCTTTCCTCTACCACTAAGTTTTTTTTTCTCTTTAGTATACTGTGCTTGCAAATATTGCTATTTCCTTATTACTTTCCATTTTTTTCACCCATCCACAGTTCAAGATTTATTGCCAGGGCAGGACTTCACTCTTCCTGTTCTCCATTATTTATAAGAGAATTGCAAATAGCAGCTATCTCAATGTTTTCTGTCCCCTCTCTGAGCTTATTGCTCTCTTCTGACACAGCTGACTTTCAAGGCTGAGCAAGCTTCCTGGTACTGGTTTAAAATCAGAGCTTTCCTTCTTCAGGGTAGCAGTCCTTGGCACTTCTGGATGCAATGCCTCTAAAATGACACTTCCCACTACCTGCTGCTGTGGCACAAATCCTTACGCTGCTCTACACCATTGTTGCATGCCTGCAAAAATTCACTCACGGACCATTCAGGTTGCTCCTTGCTTTGGGAGGTGACCTTTCACAAACACACCATGAGAGCTGGAGACGCTGCAATTTCTTACCCCTTGTCACTGCACTATTTAAGTAGGAGAGATTGCAAACCAGGTGAGGCCCCAAACACTTCTTCACTTGTGATGTCTGCTGTAAGCAATGTCACAAGTTTTCAACAGGATCTTTAGAAATGAGCTGGCTCATCCCAGCTGTTCTGCCACCCCACGAGCAAAAAATCCTGTTGTAACATGCACTGAGTTAGAGAGAGGATTAGCCTTGCAGACAGAAAGGGGATCCAGCCTACAAAAGGCTTTATGCCCTGAAGAATTGTTTCCAACATCAGCAACAGAGGGAATGGACCTACTCTAATACTTTGTCTGTGCCTCAGCTTTCTATTGATATTTCAGAATAATAATGTAACTCATCTTAAAAGAAAAAAAAAATATATTCTTTTTTTAGTTTTCTGAAGTGACCCTTCTACTGCTCTTTTTATGGATAGGCTTATAATAATAGCATCATTTTCTCCTACTGCAACTTAAAGAGGAGGCAATACATTAAAGTGGCAAACTTCACCGTATCACTTGAACTAACGAGCGTCGCTCTGGTCAGAAAGAAGCACAGGGAAAGAGGGGTTGGTTTCCCTAAGAGGCCTTTTGTAGCAGTTCAGTAGCTCAGCTGCCACTCTCTCCCTGGAGTATGCTAATGCAGAGAGATCAGTCCAGAAGTGCCTGTGGGCAAAAGTGAAATCCAACCAAAAAGGTTGAGGGAGTTCATGCTGTGCCCTATTTCCCAGGCTGAGGAGTCACAGCACGGGGAGGCAGGGTCCTTGCACATGATGCTCTTTAAGCTCTGAGGACCAAAAGTGCAGCAGACTGCCCTGGGGCAGACACATTGCTCTAGAGCACCTGTATTTTCTTCTAGCCGAGCCCTGACATTTCTTCTGGAGGAATTACATCAAGGGAACCTCACATGAAAAGCCACACGCGGTGCCTACGTACAATACCCTGACAGCACAGGCACAGAGCCCTGGAGTACGGCTATAACTGACACATGACGGACAAAGATCCGCACAAAGAAGTGCCTGTAGTCGGGGTTCTAAGTCTTTATTAGATTCCCAAAATAAACGTCTGCATTTTTTTCAAAAGAGTTCAGCACTAAGGAGATCCCATTCAAAGCCTCATTCTTAAGTATGGTTACCATCAAGCAGGATATTCGGCTCCCATACTGGGAAGCCCAGATTAGCATAACCACATGCAAATTTTCACACAGCACAGAAAAGAACCGATTTTGGTGTATAAAGTTAGGGGTTTAATAGCTTTTTTTGATCCTCATATTAAAAATCAAGTTGCCCCCATGAGCAGTAGGGCTAACAAAGCCTGGGTTTCTATTGATTTGTGTCTTGTGACTGGATTTCCAGGAATTTAACAAGATGAAAGCTCCAGCTGAAGCCTTTGTTGCCCTGAAGGTCATGGATAAGGGTGCGCTCCTGTGCATGGGACTCACGTGGCAGATTTGCTCATAGGGGACACTGAAAAGATCTTTTGGGGCATGTATTTTCATGAAGGTTGCAGGAACAAAACATAAATGAGCCCTCTCTTTTCTTTCTAAGTTGGATGCATTTAGAGAAAATGGCTCTGAAATTTTTGGAAATGAATGGACTGACAGGGTGGTCAGAGAGATTTCTTTTATTTAAGAAAGCAGGCCAAAGATTGATGCAAGTTTATTTGCAAGTTAATGTTGGACAAAGAGGAATAGTAATTATCCAGTATCAGTAATTGCAATACCTTAATCCATTTAGTTTGTCTGTAGAAAAGTCTCTATTACACAAAAGAGGAGATACCTTCTCCTTTGCTCCAATCACCAGCCTATATATATTTTTCTGAGTTGCTTCTTGGAAGGCTCCTCGTGCCACTTGTGCAGTTAAGAGAGGTTACAAAGACTGGAAAGCTTCAGCCAGGAGCATTAAGTTTTACAAAAAAACAATTTAAATGTTCTGTTTTCCAACAGGACCTGGGAGTATGCATACAAAGTGTCAGACCTTGTGACCAGCACTGCCTGTGTGATCCCAGCATCCTGGGGCTCTTTGCTAGGACCTAAACAGCACCTCTTGCTGCAATGCTGTGACCCATGTTACTGTGACTATTCTTTCACTGACTCTCCAGCTTGTTCATGCAAATTCTGCTTGGATAATTAAAAAAAACAATCGAAAGGTTATGTTAATAGTCTTTCTGAACAGCCATGCTTATAAGTTTCCCTTGTTGACAAATAAAAAACAGGAGTCCAAAGCAGTAACAAGCTTCTGGCGCCCATGCTATAATTCTGAAAAGTCATTTTTCATAACACCAAATATGCTCAAAGAACCTTCAGTTGCAATATATAGTGCAATAAATAATAGCTTATGTCTACTTATACAAATAAAGAGCATGAAGTGAAAACTCCTGAAGTGTTTGATGTTTACTAATTGAAGCAAATACAACTGCCTGTTTTGTTATCTCTTTCTATACTTCACTCCCGTTGTCTGTTTGCATCTTGTCAAAAACTTGGGCTTTGTGTTTCCGGAACTGGCCCTGTCTCTGTGCTGCCCATTTGTACAGGACCTAGAAACGTGAGGTATTTATCAGGGCCTCCAGCTGCTACCACAATATAAGTAATTTTATCAACCAAATGTTTTATTTATCTGCACTTAATGTTCCTATTTAAAGGGGAGAGAATGTGGGAATATTAATGGAAAAGTTGGGGGCAGGGAGCTGAGATGAGTTATTAAAAGTTTCACTACTTGAGCTTTTAAGCTTCTCTGTCTGAAGCTGCTTAGATTGATGTGAATGCGTCCATATCTCTCATGCAAATTGTCCCAGAGGCAGCTATTTTGGGCAGAGCGTATATTCATTGTGGTGTCACAAAAGGTCGATTAGGTCTGCCGAAATTCCTGGTTGATGCTGATTGACTGTGAGCGACATTTAAGTCTTTCAAACTTCATTATCTAACCCATTCTCTGCAGGCTGAACATGGATGTGCGCCTTATGCAACCTCAAAACAGACACCCTGAGTTGCAGATTTAGGAGCTTTTTAATTATCTGTGTATAGGGAGGGAAAGAAACCGTGATGATTTTCTTTTCGTGCTGAGGGGAGTTCTTTTCAGCCTGCTGCAGGAAGTGACACAAAACCCAGTGAGATGAGTGAATAGGACTGTGCTCCCAGAGCATAGAAAATTGAACAGATTTTCCTCAGCGGTTCTCACAAAAACACACCTGTCAGCTAACAATGAAGTGGAAAAGCATCTTCACCCAAAAATCCAGCTTGTCATGGAAAGTACTAAGCAAGTCAAAAGGCAGGGGAGAAATGGAAACTCTTTTGAATCCTGATGTCTAATATTTGACTTTGCATGGACCTCGTAATTTCTACCCAGCAGTGCCAGCTACGCCGGTGTCCTGTATCTTTACTCCGCAAATCTACTTTGCAAAACTACCAATTTTCACTTCATCTTGCTGGAAAGAAGAAACTTAATTTCTACCACTGATACATAGTTTTGCAAAAAAACGTGATGGTCTGCTTGAAAACTGCACATTGTGGAAAACATGTTCTGAAGAAAATATGACAGCGCTGCAGCCTGATGCATAGGCACACACACATATACATATATATAGGAGTAAAGCAAAAGGAACACTAATGTCTGCTCTTCACTTTCTGTGTAGATTTCTCCATGTTAAGCTCGAAGGCTTGGCAGGATTGCTGGTTCTAGCAAGTGAGTGATTTGGGTTGAAATTAATTTCTGTGGAGATGCTGGTTCTAGAAACTGAGTGATTTGGGTTGAAATTAATTTCTGTGGAGATGCTTGAAGATACAGGTGAAAAGGCTTCCAGCAATGAATATGCTGAAAGTGGATGGAAGGAGCCCAAATCCTTTCTCCCGAACTTCCTACACACTCCTTTTGTGTAAGCAATGTAGTCACCTGTGGCTGTGTAATTTCCAATATCCCCAGTAATGCCTGGAATGATAAGCACCTATTGGTCCTAATGATTGGCAACTTCTGGCAGGCATTTAAGAGATTTTTAAACAACCCTTAATCCCTCGCAGCTGTGACTGAATATAGACCAAAAGAATTGGCATTCCCTCTGCATCCTTTCACTTTAAATATAATCACTTGGTGGCAGTGATCGTGTAACATTGTCTTTAACAGTGGAGGAAATTAGCTTTAATTTAACAAAGTGATTGCATCTTGGCTTTCAGAGATGCCTACTGCAAGCGCTGTTCAACACATCCCCCAGCCCCTGGGCCCAGAGCAGCACCAAAAGCCGCAGAACATCGCTCCACGCGCTGCATCCCTAACTGTCCCCTCGGAGAGCTGAAAGGCAGCTTTGGCTTAATGACTCGGGAAACACGGTACGTCTACCAGTGCTCCTTCCCACTTCGTCTGGCACCACGTGTGCGTGAAACCAGACTTCACTGTGGGACTTCATTGGGGAGCATGATCCTGGAAATAGAGGGAACGGCATGTTTCACCTCAAGTTTGTCATGTGCCCCCAGGGCTTTACCTCTACTGTCAGTAAAGCCCCTTCCCTTTTTCACCTGCTCATAAAATTTCCATGCTTTGGGCTTTTTAAGTGCCTGCTTTGCCGTAAGTGTGCGCTTATTTGCTTTCTTGAGTCAGGGGTCAAAGAGGGTTATGAGAAGAGTACAGGTAAATATAAGTGTAATTTCGAGTCAGAGGAACCTTTAGCAGTTACAGTAAGATGAGAGTAAACATAATCATTACGTGGTCAGGCCATTTTCATTTATTTATAACACCTCAGGGCAATAACTGGTTTGATGGGGCTATTTTAAAATCATTACCCTACTATTTTCTGTATCCCATCCATTCAATTTCCCACTAAAGATTAAACAACCCAGTTGGAGGAAAATACCTTTTTATTAAAGTAGCATTTAAGGAACAGGTACTGAGCTTTTGAGGAATTAAGTATTTACATTCATATGAAAGAAGAATTGTAACAGAAAGAAGCGTCTTTTCTTCCAGGCACTGAATATACATCTACGATTTAGAGAATCCCCTCTCTACTGTAAAAGAAACATGCTCTTTCTCTCCCACATGAATTTTTCCCTTCGCACGCACACTGCACTCTTAGCCAGAGACAAGGAGAGACCACAAACAAGCATTAGCCAAGTGAGCTTTTCCCTTTTAAATTTTCCGTATTAAATTGACCCTGCAAAACAACTAAGTGCAAACACTTGTCGACTAGTTGAAAGAAACGAGTCAGCAAATAAAACACATTAAACCACTTTACATATTCACCATACTAAAGTAGCTAATACAATGTGTAGTTGATAGGAAAGCAACTCGGATTGACTTTGCCAGCCGTCGTCCCCAGCTGTGCGGCCTCGTGGGGGGCTTTCTCACGGGCACTAGTGGGTGGTAGGGAGGGGTAAGGGTACACCTAAACCCCCGGTACTCGCAGCTCTCACAGGAGAAGGGGAACGTGCACCTCCCTTGTGTGAGGTGGGGTCCTACTTGTGCATGTGGGGTTCGAAAATTTGGACTAGTTGTAAAAGGATGTTGCAAAATCTGTTTGTTTACAGTTACATTTTTTAAGTGTCTGGTCTCATGGTTTATCCATTGTATTGCTGATATTGATCCTGAATATATAGTTGACTGATTGGCAGTTAATTACATATCATTAAGTAAAACGATAGCCTGCTTTGGTACCGATCTAGTTTAAACAACATGAACTGTTTTTCCCTCCAATGCCCATTACACAATTACCATTTTTTGTGGAAACATGGAAGCTACAGCCATGTGCTACACCTCACAGGGCAGACCAATTACACATGTACAGTCATGGGAGGTAAACCCACAGAAGTGTAATCCCCCTGTTTCCTTCCCCATTGCCAAGGCTGGGACAAAATAATTTTTTTTTCCTCTTTTGAGAGGACTTTGTGGCACCAGTGGTACCCTCTTTGATACTACAAGTGAGATGAGGAGGTGAGTGAGCAAGGCTGCCTGATGTCCCACCAGAACCAGGCAGCCTGGAGATATGGTGGCAGGTCTCAAAGCAGTGACATGAAGCCTGACCATGCAAGCCCGTGTTGTCGGGCCCCAGCCCCAGCTCCTGCTATACCACAGGCACATTGGCAGATGCCAGCAACTTCAAAAGACTTGGGTCCCAAAAGGGCATGGGTGACTCTTAAAGGAACAGAGCTCCATCCAATGCTTTTGGTCACAGTGGGAAGGTTTTTCAAGGCCTCTTGATTTCTGTGTGAGTGACACCTCAGGACCCTGGGAGACGTCCCCGCAAGGCAGCTTCTTCATTTCACTTCAGCTGCGAGCACCATTCATGCTGGGAGCTTGAGCTGTCCCTTCGTTTGCAGAGCCCCTGATGTACTTAGGGGTTTCAGCGTCTCCACATGCTTGTGCAACCTATTCCCATTGCCATCTCGGGATGCTTTGTTGGATGATGATGTGATGTCAAGTCACATTATGACCAGAGAGATGTGAAAAGACAGGCTTTAATAAATGGTGCCACTTCTTTTTCTTACCCAGTCTCAGCTCTGGCAATTAATGCTCTAGCTCAGAGGTTCAATCTTCCCTTTAGGGCCACTGGAAAAACCACAGTTTGTGAACTCTGTGAGAGGGATCCTTTCCTCTCCCACCTCTGGATGCCTTCTTTGTGCCTTCAAGAGCTTAAAGTAAAGGCAGGACCTCCTAGCACTTTCAGCGGTCCTGTCATGTCATTAGAGGCTCTTGCTCCGAAGAAATGTCTCATCTCCACCAGTGTCCCTGCAGAGGAAGGGATGGGACATGGCATACCCCCTGTGGCAGAAATCCCCACATCACAGTCCTCCTGCTAAGACCCTTGTGGGGAAATTGCCAGTGACAAAGTCCACCTCCCTTAAGTGGCGGATAGACAGTGGCAAAATTTCTTGTTGTCATATTCTACTTGGCACTATGCTGCCAAATCTGGGGACATGAGTGAGCTCAAGAAAATGACTGGGAAAACAGGGTCTTAAAAGCTGCCTCTAGATCTGCAGCCAATCCATTCCTGAGGTAGGTACTACATTCAGGATCTCACAGGAGTCACTCGCACCCCTTCAGCTAATTTTCCCTGAATTGATATTCCCCTCCCTCTACCTTCCTGAAGTAGCATGACCTTCTAACTGCTGTCACTTCCCTATTGTTCTTATCTTTTTCAACTCCTGAGAAAGTAAAAATAGTAAAAAAAGGAAAAGGAAGAGCAATATTTTTCTCTTGGCAGGGCTCATCGTAGAGTGCAAAAAATTCCCATGCCTCACCTAAGCTTCTCTGTTTGCTCTTGGTCCATTACAAAGGGAAACCTCTTCCTCTGGGGCTCAGGTTGGGATATTTTGTTTCCCCTAAATGGTCAGTTGTCACATTTCAAATAACATTGGGTAGTTGTCTGCAGCAGCTTGTTCACCCACCCAAGACGGCAAGGGAAGCCAGCAGACTGGCCCTCCTTTACAGCCATGCATTGTGTTAGCCACCCTTATCAAGAGCACACTTCACTGCAGGGTTCACAATTTAGGCTGCTGCTTTCACATGAGATCTCAAGCCCTATTTCAAGCTTTTCCTGTTATTTTATAGACCAGTGAACACCATTTTGTTTTATCTTCCTGCCGTATGGTAGACATTCTTTTGTCCTTAAAAGTAGTTAGGCACAAGCTGTGCATGGATCTAAAAAATAACAATAATCACAGTCTGATGGAAAGCTGAAGCCATTTGTATGGGAAAGGAAAAAAAACCACAGTCACAAAACAAATGAAAAACTGATGAAAAACACACTCATCTTGTTAGTCCTGACTGTGAAGGGACTCACTAGTATGGCTGAGGAATGTTGATTTCAGAATTTAAGATCGGTAGCAGGGGCAATTGGAATTTCTCCCCAGCCTTGTCTGTTGTCACTGTGTGGCTTTCTACTCAGAGCATGCATTTTCTTTAAAAGTTTTTCTTTCCACCTAGCCTGTGCGAAGGGATTTGTTGTTTTATATTAAACCCACATCCCCCATTTCAATCCAAAACTTTGTTCTCCTCCCACCTTACATTTAGAAGCATCACTGAAGTTGAGATATCTGCTTGGGTGCAGACCTTCTCCCTAGGTCTTGGCATTTGTGGGGCTCCAGGCAGAACTGTGCTCTTCTGCTCAAAAATCAGTGACTAGTCATAACCAAGAGAGGCAGACAATTGACATGTGCAAATTCTGGTCCTTGGTCTTGCTTGAATGCAGAATAGGGGCAGTAAGTTATTGACAGGTCCTTGAAAATATTTTAGTGTCACTGGCTTTGCTGGGACTAGAGTGGACACGACACATGGCACAGGAATATTTTAGCCAAGGTCAGATCAAAGCTCAAAGATACTCTCTCATCAATAAGTTCTTATTCTTCATAGTTAGTCCTAAAAGTGATTTATTCTGAAGGCAAAGGGGGCTTATCTGCAAAGTAAGAAAATGCCTCCATCTGACACTTCGTTATGCAAACTCATTTGCATAGGAAGCACTTTGATACTGCAGTGAAAGGGCATAATTCCTGCTAGGTACTGAACATTCATGGCCTTGAAATTCATTTAGGCATGTTTGTCCTTGGGACCATTCGTGCACGTGAATCTAGCAAAGTGCCCTTAGCACATGCCTGGATTGGGACCAGAACTCTTACCATATGTAGGGTGTGAGTTGGTTCATGTTTAAAACTAATTTTAAATGTTGACTGTGTAACCTTCAGTGTGTCCCTCCAGATGAAAATGACTCTGACTTACCCCAGTAGATAAATCTCCTTGGAAAGTTCATGCATAAACTGTATTTAAGGAAAATAGCTTCTAATTATGCAAAGATATTAACAACCATCCCATCTGATTGTAATGAGGATAATTTGCATTATTCCCAAACAAAAAGCTTCATTAGAAGAGAGTTATGGCTGAAATGCATTTTGCTACAGTCCAGCTAATGATCAGAAAACCATTATTCTACTTTCTTTACAAAAGTTCTACTGCTCAAAAAAGTTGGAATGGCTGAAGATGAACAGTTAACGATCTGCCAACATATACCCCATTGCTACATAACCCTCCATCATTCATCTTCACAGTTTCTTAATTTATTTGTCTTTTATAAGCTTCCTTCTGGTCTTTGGTTCTGACAGAAATACACGATTGGATTTACACTGCAGGTTTAAATACAGTTTTCTCAAACGTGCTGTAAAGGGCTCTGAACAGACTATAATCCCAGGATTATTTTGATTATGCCAGAGGATGGTAAAATTTTATACCAGAATTATGTGGTGAAGCAGAACACTTTCGCTATTAGCATCAGAGTGATCAATCCATTTGTATTATGAAATGTGTAGATTATATAATCTAGGGAGAGCTCGTGTATGAAGTTTTTATGGTTTATGAGCCTATATGGGATGAATGTACACACTGCATAATAAATAATCTCTTAGTGCTATGAGCTGAGGTTTCAAAGCAGCCTAATAGAGTCATGCATCTAACTCCCTTACGTCTTTGAAACCCTAGACACAATATACTAGAAATAGGAAAGGGACTTGAATAGTAATTACAAGTATATTTTGAAACCTATTGAGGGAAAAAATGGATTAGGGGCATTGTAACTTGAGGAAGGAGAGAATGATGAACTATGTTTTTTGGAGCTAAAGGACCAATATACTTTTGTGGCCATGAAAGTTTATATGAATTATCTAGCAATTGTACAGTATGCTTGTAGCAGTGTTTTCTTTGCAGAAAGCTCTAACTCTGTTCAGGGTTTGATAGTTTATTTCCTTTTTGAAAAGTAAAATTGGATAGAGGGCAGAGGGAAAGAAATGCAGCTGGTGGGTATGTGGGTTTCTTCTTGTTTTGTATGAACTGAATATTATTTAATAGGCTGTATCCACACTAGGAGCTGTGATGAGGGTTAATGAAATCCCTCATCTGCACACAGAGAATCAGCAAAAGGAGGTAGCTTCTTTGGTAATGTTAATTGGTGTCGTTAATGAAAATCAACAGCAAATCAGTGGGTTTCACTACCTGAGAATCTCATCCAGAGTGCTTAAATCTCTTCTAACAATGCAAAACAAAATAGTGCAAGGTTTGTGTCATACTATGATCAGGTAGCAGCTGGCTGGAATTTACAAGCTTTATTGCAAATATTTATAATGTAACTTAGTTGGAATTAACAGGGAGCGTATGTGTACAAGTACGAAGAGGAAGACCTGTCTTTGGTTTTGTGTTAAGCTATACATACCTTTATATCCAGCCATTTAAATGTCAGTTACCTCAGGGGTTATTTTACTGTCTCCACCGTTTGTATTTTTGCAGTAGATATTTGCTGTGGCAGTCCTAAACACAGATATGTGGAACTTTGTGCATTGCCAATAGTAATCACTTTCAAAAGGTAAGGAAGTCATTTCTGTGTCTGAGGGAGAATTCCTGGGCTACAAACTAACTGCAGGGCCTGCAACACTGAAAAACATTGCCCTTCTATTAATATAATTTCAAAATCCCAGTGAGGCTACTTGAGCTTTCATTGATGATAACAAAGAAGTGAACACCAGAATCAATGAAGCCCAGATTTCTATGGATTTGTGCATTGTGCTCGAACTGCAGTTTCCAGAGGAATATAACTTCTGATTGAAGTGTTGCCTGTTTGGAGAATCACTCAAGGATGGATTCTGCATGGATTCTCTAGTCTCTAGTAAAAGGTGGGCTCCTCTTGCAATCTTTCTCACATCTATGGCTCTCGAAATCTCTTCTTTCTAGCCAGCTATTTGCATTAAAAATTAGGAACTTAATTACCTTCTACGTCTCTTTCCTTTCTCTTAAATTGGATTGCAATCAGGCAGCAGGTTCAACAGTCACTGGGGGGAAGGCATTCAAAGTCACACGGACAGGCTGACTATATTCATACCGTGTACATAAGGAAAAAGAATAAAATAAAGAAGTTCCCAATTCAGGCAGCTGAATCTGCAATCATTCTATGTCCCTTCAGCATTGTTTCCCCCCATCTTCCTTCCTCATAATGCTTTGCTGGACCCTCTCCTCTAATTCTTTCTCTCACAGTTCCTATATTTTTCCTGCAGCCCATTGCATCCATCTCTTTCTCTCTGTTCCCACCCCTGTTTTCCTCTTGGGAATGTCTTTCTTATCCTTTCCTCCCCAGAGGTTCATAGCTCAGCAGAGTTGCTTTTGCTCTGGGGTTGCAATCTAGAAAACAAGGCAGGAGAGGAATTTTGCTTTGAAATGAGAAGCTTGCCTAAACACATCCAGCGCATTCAGTAGGAACACTTTTCCCTCCCCCCTTCGCTATATACATTTGGTTCTCTTAATTGTTCATCTCTATTCAAAGCAATTTCCTTGGCATACACATTTTCATTAAATGTAATGAAGGAAGGACAATTTAGCATCCCACCTGTGACAACTCACTGATCAGATCATGATGACCTATTGTGAATACTTGGGCTTCAGTCAAGATTTTGATTAGTGGAAAGAAGTAACCTCTGCATAATTAAGATTGTAACCAGAATTTATTTATTCTGAGCCAGCTTAATTTAAAAGTAAAAGTCCGTTAATTAGATAAATGATGAAGGCAACTCCATAGCACTCACTGGTGGAATATCTGAGAATTTATAGTTTGTCTCACTCACTTCATATTCTGAAAAGTTTTTCACATGTGTAGTCTGCAGAAGGGGGTAATTTATTTGTGGGTACAATATAAGAAAAGCAGAGAAGCAGCCTGTAAAATATGGAGTTTGAAAAATTTAGTGTAAATCATATCTGGAACAATTTGAAATGATTCTTGCTCTACTGTCATGCAATAGCTCATGAGTGGTTTGGCCTAGAAACTTCAAATATGATTTATTCAAAAGGTCCTCATCCCTCCCACTGTATAAAAAGAGGGAGAGGGCTGGTGAACTTGGAAGCTACCCCCTGGAAAAGTAGAAACAGCAGAGCAGCCTGATGGGATCTGAAATAGCTTATTGAGTTTGTCACTGATACTATAGGCTTCTGAAGTCACGAAATTGGAGAAGGGACAGCAGCAGTCTGTATTGCTGTCAGAGCAGGAGCTTCAGTCTCCTTGCAGCCAGCTGTTCTTTTAGCCACACTCCAGCACCGACTCTTTAATACACAGGGACTATTAATACCACTATCACCACCCCACGCAAACAGCCTCCTTGCATGGAGCTTCTAATTCTGTGACCCCTCTGTTAGCTCCATAAACCACTGTGCCCTGAGACATGCAATCGTTTTCTCATTGATTCTTGTTGGTCTCCCGGCCTCATATCATCATGGGAGCACTCAAGAAACATTTAGGAGTGAAGAAAAGGTGTTTTTCCTTATGACGTATCTTCTACCATCACCATGTTGTCGTTGATGCCATCCAGGGTTAAAAAACTCACCGCAACAAAGCAAACAGCATAGAAGTGATAATAAGCGATTGCAGCTTTAGCAAGACAGAGTACACAATGAAATCCAAAAAGTAGCTGTCAGATAATTACAGAGCTTTATGCTGCAAGCTGCACATGTGAATTTCATACGATGTTTATTAAAAATAAGTACCTTACAACAGAAAACCTTATCTGCTTACATTTGCAAATGTACATTGAAAATTTGAAGAGCAGATGTTATACAAAAAAGATTTTTAAAAATACCTGGGGTTGAGGACAGTGTTAAAATTTACTCCTTCCCCACTGAAAAAAACAGAGGAAGAATGTGAAAACCTAAAGCTAGGCTGCCCAGGCAATAATGCTTTTGTCTCCATAGTTCTTCTATCCTCCACACTCCTTCGAAAGAAATACAAGCTTGTTACATGTATCCCAGCTCATTAACATTTCAAATTGTCCTTCTATCAATTTAAATGTGAATAGATCATTGTGTATGAGGGGGATGACTCATTTCAATGGCTGAAACTGATGGTCAGAAATTGTATCTCAAAATGTTTTTTCAGCAGAAAAATGGGAGCTCCAATTATAAGAATGCCTACTTCTGCTTCTGGGAGTGTGCCGGGTGTGTGTATGAGATACCTTTAAACCTGACTTCTCTTGTATTTTGCTTGGGTAGTGTGCTGTGATATTTCACGCTGTAGTGGGTTTCCTTTTGTCATCATCTTATTCATAAAAGAAGTTTGCAGAAGAAGCAGAGCTCCCGCACTTCCACAATTACAGGCACTAGATAAGTGGATGCTAAGAGGTGTCGGCCAAATAGTGAACTTGCTGCATAGAAGCTGGAGAGATCAGGTACCTAAACTAACTCTCAGGTGATTTGGCAAAAACAGTATTAGCGAATCATGTTGTTTGGTTTTGTGCCAAACTGCTTTAGCCTTTGGCTTTTTTTCCCCCTAAAGAAAAACATGAGCATTTTTTCCCCTTTGCATTTTTACAAGAAACTCTTAACTAGTCCAGAATATAAGCAAGCCTCATGAACTTCAGTTAAATGATGAAAAGATGGGAGGCAGAAAGTTTTCCAAAGCCTTTCATTTGATGTGAGTTTTGAACAGAAGACAAAACATCATCAACCTGCTCTTACTCATTTTCACGCTTCCATCCAGCAACCTGGAGCTGTTGAAAACTGCCAGTAAATGAACCAAACTGGAGTTATTTTTTCTACTCTTCAGTGAAAGAAAGAGAGGTTGTTCTTCTTTTCTGTCCCACTTAATGGTTCTATGAATCTGCTGGTGTGCAGGTATGTTTCGAAAGCCTCAAAGTACACACCAATTGTTAAGTGAAAAGACAGCCAATACTCTGTGCAGAAACTGGCAGTAAGTGCTATTTGGAGCAGTTAATCACTAATCTTACATTGACATTACATATTTTTATTCAATCTAGTGTTAACTAATACAAAATGGCATCCATGGTAGTGAAGTAGTGAGACGTGACCTAGTAGTGAATTAGTGTAAATTCTCTTTACAAGGCAAGTGATTATTTTTGTTACACATTAAGCTTAAAAAAATGGTGTTAATCCTAGCTAAAATCTCACTATGTATGTTTCAGGGAAAACTTGAATTGTCAGGAGTGTGGTTTTATTTCTGGAGACCGACATGTCAGATTCTTGAGCCCCAGGCAGTAACTTGCATTTTTCCCATAACAGATTTCTTCAGGGTTTGCACTGAAATAGCTGCTTACTATGTCTTCTAAATCTACCTTCCATTTCTTGAAAACTTGGAAGCAAGAATTAAATGCTTTCTTTTCACTCTGCAGAGCTGTCAGGGAGGGGGGTTAGCATACATTTATTTCTGCAAACTAGTGATGGTGAATATTACACGTAAGTATGTATTTGCGCAGTAGCTCTCTATCTGTAGTCTGTGATGTCTAGCATATTTTTAGATGAATAAGTAACTCTTACATTCCCTGTACAGAGGCATTAACTACATTCATTCAGGGATCACAAATTCATTGCTTGAAAACCATAGTGTCTGAGGAAGCAGGTGAGTAGAAGGTACCATCTGAAGGTCTAAAGAGCTTCATGTAAACTGCCCCAGGATGCAACCAAAAACCAAGATGAAAGCTCATGCATCTTCCCTTTTCTTCTGCTACCCACTAGTTTGCCTCCTTCTCTACTTCCCTTCAAGGAGGCCAATAAAACCAAACAACTTCTTTTATCTCTTCCAAAGGACCATGGCCTTACCCTTTCTAATCCCCCTCATAACAGTCATCTTCTGCTATGGGATATGTTTGAATAAAGATCTCGTATTTTCCCCTTTCCCTTGATTTTGTGTTACCCACCTCCAGGCAGAAACAAGAACCCCACTATGTCTGGAAACAGCTAGCACATGATTAAAGCCATCACAACAAATAAACACAAAATAGCAATGCTTGCCAGAGCTGGTGAAAAGAGAGCCTCTTCATGCTGCTAGTGACCAGCTCAGTCCTTGCCAGTGGCTTGTTCTGGTTTTGTTCCTCCTGTTGACTTGAAGTCTTAGCACTGACCTTGGATTTTGAGGGGCAGCTCATGTCACTACCCAATTAGCTCTCTCCTTGCTTTGTAATTCCCGCAGGCAAAAGATATATGAAGTACCCCTCACAAAAGACCTGAACCCAAGCGTCTCCTCTGCACCTTGCTCTGCTGGGGTAGCCCTGTTCAACTGCCTCTCTTGCTTCCACCTTCCCATGGAGCAGCGCAGGCGGGTGCTCCCATTTCTCTTCACTGACAGAAGCTTTAAGGTCCCTGGTGTCTCCAGAGTCGGAGACCCTGCAACAGATTTTCATGGGAACACAACGCCACCTGGACACCCGGTTCCCCTTGAGGGCCACAGTTGATCCCTGTAATGAGTGTTTGAATATGCTGTATGACTAGTGTGTACCTATGACTTCTGGGGCTTCATGTGTGCTGGTGTTTCTAATCTGAACTAACAGAGTCGGTTTCGTTGATGCATGAAGACAGATAGTGACATGCTACTCCTTCCTTACAGAAACACATATACACAAGAAAAGGCAGAGGGAATAGAAATAGATAAACAAATGCACAAAAATGGTAAGCATAAATATTGCAGATGTAGTATGGCAAAAATATATGGCAGGCAGCTCTCTAGAGAAACAGATGGATAGCCCACAGCAATAAGCAGTAGTTGTCTATGAAAGATGGGCAAATGCAGTGGTAAATGACTTGTGACTCTTCAAAATTTAATTTGCCATGAAAGCCCATCATGAATGATGCAAGGGCAATACCTGGTGGAAAACTATCCAGCACTACATCTTTTCTTCTTAACCTGTGGGATGGAAAGTTATCTGACGGGTTACAATAAGCAAACATGAATGCAGATACGCAGAGATATCTCAGCACTTGACAGCTTTCAAAGTTTATTGTCAAACCAAATTAGCAGAAGCCTGCCACATATGAGCAGGCAGAACAGCAGGCCAGATGCTAAAATGTCTGCAGTGAAGTCGTTGCCTTCCATAGTATTCTTATAACCCTCTCCTTCCCCTTGACCTCCATTTGCTAGTTCATAAGATATTAAGGTGTCAGCAGCCAAAAGCAACTGCTGGGGAAGGTTACAACAGCCTTATTTACTCCTCAGTCTCTTTCCTACTTAATTTGCTAGTACCTGTCAGTTGTGATATTCCAGAGGAAAGGGTAAGGGCCTTTTTTTTTGTCTTCCATAGATCTTAAAGAGCAATTTTAAGCACTATCTCCAGTCTCTGGTAAGCAGACTATAGTTGAAGTTCTAACACAACCCGTGGAATGGAGATAAAGCACCCGCAGGAGTCTGGCTATCATATGGCTGTGGAGGGACTGTGAGGAAGAGCAATATAAAGAATTGTGCAGTTACATATACATGCTGGTCCTCAGAGACCTCCTTGTCCTCAGTTTGGAACCCTTGTTCTCCATTTACCTTACTATTTATTGGTTTGGGTAGATGGACACCTGTGACATGCAAGTTTCCCACGATGTGGGATGGGAACTGGTTTGTCCACAAGGCAACTGAACCTGCCCTAGAGCTGATGTCTCCTGATGCAGCTACGAGCTCCTCCCCTGTGCTCCTTCTACCTTGCGTGCGGCTAGTGTTTCAGCGCTTTGCTAGATTGTCCCATATGAAGGTTTTTAAGTTAAATATGCATTTCCATGTGCACTGTGCTCAGTCCTTGTTGGTGTTATGCAAAACACTGTGAGCCTAAGGTGCACTTCCCAATGGAGAATCCCAAAGCTCTTCAGACAAAATGATCCCTCTCTGTCCTTATTCCACCGCATACCATCAGGCCAGCTTTCAGAGATGGCCCCTCCTCTCAGCATCCAGTCTTGCCTGATGTCCTCAGGGAAGTAAGGAATTAAATGGAATGTATTTTTAAAAGAAAAGCAAGAAAGCCCTCCTGCTGGAGCTGAATAAAGTTGAGACAGCTCTGTCAGCTGCATGTCTTCACTTTGCAGGGAGCTGTCAGTAAGCTCTTTAAAGTTGGGAACTTAAGCAGGCAAAACAATTGTGTGTGTCACTTGTAATCTACATGCGCAAATTGCACCATGTTGAAAGCAAGAAAATTCATTATTATTTATATAAATAGATCTTGTAGATTTCATTAAGATTAGGTCAGGCTGTGGAGTTATCACATGCGCTTGTTTGCATTTTTGTTAATCTTCATTTGCAAATGCTGATTAGTGCCGCAAAACTCTCTTGCTGTTTACTGCAAAATCCTGCTTCTCTTCTTTTCTTCTTGTCAGGAAGACTCAGGAGGAGGGAGAGGGGAGGGAGGAAGAGAGAGAAGGGGGCTTCAAAGCCAATAGCCAGAACCAGAGGGAACATGAAAGTAGATTTGCTTGAATCAGGAAAGGAAGGGAGGGCAGGAGAGAGAAGCTCACTTGCTGTTTTAACGTCCTGGGTGGAGCAGGCTTAAGCAGGATCTCCTGATAACGAAGCAGTGGTGCGAGAACAGTGCAGATCAGTGGGGTCAAAACCCTAGGGACATAGAAACTCCTGAAAACTGGGCAAGTGCTACTTCCCCCTTTTGCTTTCCAGTTTATACAGTTTTTATATCCCTCTGAACAGTAATATACAAGTCCTTCCTGATGGCCCATCAGATGACACAACAAATGTCTCTTACCTGCACTTTGCTCTTCTCCCATTCTCTCCAGAAGGAAAGAGTGCATACAGATTATACTGTGTTATTTTGGAATATTTCTGTTGGGTTACTAAATTTTGTGCTTTACATGGACTAACATCTACAGTGCTGTAATCAGCTAGCTTTCAGATTTAGAAAAAAAAACAAAAAACAAAAAAAGGTGATTTCATTGATATCATTCTATAACAGGTACTTGTTCATAGTGCTAACTCCTCAGGTGAAACTAGGGCTCCAGGATGAGAAGCCAGAGAGATGGAGGGCTGCATGAAGAGGAAGAAGCAACAGAACTGGAGTGCCAACAAAGTGTGAGGAGTATTGAGGGAGGAGTACATGCAGGGCCATGGGGAAGCAGTCAGTGATGCTGGGGGGGATCTGTACACGTGCATGCATAGCAAGTGTGCTCACACCAGGGCTGGAACATGACCCTTGCCAGGACAAGCTTGCCTATGTTGTTTTCTTTATCTTTTGTTCCAGTCTCTGCTTCCTGCCATGGTGTATCAGAATCCCATCTGAATCACAAAAGGAGAAATCCTGTCTCCTCTCTTTTTCCTAAACCTTTCCTTTCTTGTAGGTACTCCTTCATGTCTTCATTTAAATGCTGACTTCTCTTCAAACTCCTTCCCAACAGTATCTGATAACTAGGTCAGTTTTTTAGCATCTAATTGTGTTACCAAATACTGAACAAATACGTCAGGGTATTTAAAGTACATGAGCAGTGTGGATTTGCATAGTCAGCATTCATCTTCCCCCAAACTCCATTCTAGAATAATGGCCCTGGATTGCTCTTCAGTGACGGAGCCCATTACTGCATGGAGGAAAAACAAAACTGCTTTCCAAAGATCCCAAGGGTAGAGACTGTGGGAAGCATGTGCAACATTTTCTCAAAGAAAGTATTCACAGCAAATTTTTTTTTCTTTTATGAGTAATATGCTAGAAGAAATTGTAAGTAACAATACAAAATTAAATTTGGTGAATGTGCTGAGGGGTAATCCTTAGAGAAACCTTATCTATCTTGAATATTCAAACACATCAACTTGTTGGGCATGATGGCAATTACTGCACTACATATATTCAATTTGCTCTTGTATATACAATATTATCTTCCATAAGGAACAGTAAACTGCAGAACATATTTCAGTAAACACTATTCTGAGTAAACAGAAATGGCTTGCATGTGTACTTCCATGCATAATAATGTAGCAATGAAATATTGCTCTGACAGAGCTGCTGAGTGTAGGGGAGATTACATCCTCTGAGAAGTTCCTCAGTGTTAGCAGGTTCTTCTTTAAAGGCTGGGAGAGACAGCCTTTAGGAGTTCTGGTGTCTCCTAACCTGGGGTGGGAATGCCAGTGTTCCTTTTGTTCAGGTAAATTAAAGAAAAAATGAAGGTAGTTCCATTATCCTGGTAGAGACTGCGCTAAAATCCAGAGACAGCCCGATCCATCCATATATACCCATATGGATGCATGTATACATATGCATATGCATGTTTTTTTATACATATATAAATGCATATTTGCAGGGTTATGGGTTCTCAACCTGCAAAGATGCTGTCTGAAAGCTTAAAGCAGAGGTACCTCCTAGCTGGCAATGGAGGTTTGCAGAACCACTTTGTTTTAGTTTTTTTCATTCATGCAACCGCTTCTGTATTCTTCATGGGACTAAAATCATATGTCCCTTTATATTTCAGATGCACATCCAACCATGTGGTAGGTTGTACAAGCCACCCTTTTTATGTGACTTATTACAGGAGCGCACATTTAGCCATCAGCCAAATACATCCAGCAAGCTGGATACGATCTGGTGTATTGGCTTTGGAGAACCTGCATTAAAGGACCAGTATTCAGGCCTGGAGCAGAACAGGAATATTTTGACTAAATACTTGTTGTCAGAAGATGCTGGTTCATCAAAATGAAGCTTTTTGTAGAAAAGGGTTAGCTCTTCTGGCATTTTCCTTTGGCATTACATATTGGATTTTTTTCAATTAAAATGTTTTATTTGAGAGGTCAAGATGACCTTTCTGTTTTAGAATAGAAAATAAACTCTAGTTTAAAAATGAGAAAAATTAACAGATCTATTTAAAAATGGAGTATTTTGAAATGTTCAGGAGAGACCAGTTCACCCATCCAACTGAACATGTGGAAAACTGAAAAATCAGCATCCTTCTCACTTGAAGTGGGATTCTTTTTAGCCAGTCTTACCAGTTTTCATGTTGTTGTTAAAATTCTTCCCTTACTCAACTGCACGTGTCTCTCTAGTGACAGTACTCTTCTGTCTGTGTTTCCTTCCTCTCTGCAGAAGTTCTGCACTGTATGCAGTGACATTTTCAGCCATAATTCAAGAGCATAAGCATTATGTCCCCTCTTAAAAGGCACACCATGTTCTGTGAAAGAAAACAGACACAGAATGTGCTCATGCACTTTTGGAAGCATGTGTTCTTCTCTTGGCTTCCTCCTTTCTGTGTACTTCATGTGTGTTATATTGAAGGTTTCAATACCAAATTCTCTTAATTTAGGTTAAAGTTCATTGTAATCAAGACATCTGCAATTCTTTATACCAGTAGAGAATTTTCTCTGGTTTATCATTCTTTTTAAAGGTGCCTCTTCCTACTACTGCCCTCCAATCTTCCTGAACTGAAACCCTTCCTCCTGCTCTTTTTGATGCTGCTTCACCATGGAGGCCAGCAAGCCATGGATTCAGTAGTAGAAGAGCCATCACTTTTCCTTTTTAATTGCAATGCAGTGAACTTAGAACATCTGCAAAGTCATGGGGTACGATGGGGTGAGAGGTTCAATTCCAGAAGAGGCAGTGGGGTGCAGGGTATGAAATTCCCAACAGGGAGGACAGTAGCCTTCATCTGAAGAGACAATAACTTCTTGACACACTTTAACTCAATCACTTATGATTATCTGACTCTACCCTTGAGCAATAAGGATAAAAGGCTCTTTTAAATTGACTTAAAGTCCACGTAAAAGGTTGCACCAGTTCAGTTAAATTCATTTAAAACCTGATTATTTAAATCAATGCCACTTTTGTGTGCAGACAAGATCTAAGTGTTATGCTTTGTGGATGTAGTGAGTCCTACAGAGGCAAGTGAAATTGCCAATTTTTTCTCACAATCACACCCCACTGGGACTGAGAAAGGAGTTTTAAAAGATTGAAATTTGGCTTTCCTGGACACTTTCCTATTCAAGGTATTCCAAAGAGCTTTTCAGTAATAAGCTGGATGCTGGTGCTACAGAGACTGCACAGACAAACACAGAGACTGTTAATTCAGCAGTGATAGCTCCAAAAGAGCTACAGAGGTCAAAGTCTCTATTACTGAAAGGGAGACTGCTGGCAACCTGCCTGAGAAGGCGCTTCTCTGGGACACCCCTGTGGATGGTCTTCATCCTGATGAGCCTGAATTTCCATCTGACACCAGGTGCCATTGCAATATTCATGTCACTCTTTAGGAAGCTGTACAGCAAGCTTACATGCATGGGATGGGTCCTGGGAAGTTAGGGGAGGATGCTGTGAAGGTGGACCAGAATAGAACCCTCCTGGGGGGGGCAGATATGGAGACAGAAGCCAAGAGACCAACTAGCGTTGCTGGCATGCAGTGAATATGTTACGGTTTCTGCCAAATTCAAGCCGCAGTGAAGGACTTTCAAACCCTTTTTCTTGGGCTGTCTTGGTGCTTGGCAGCTAGACAGAGACTGAAGGCTGCTGCTGGGTACATAACAGTCAGAGCCAGCCTGCAGTTGTGACACACACACACACAAGCACCATTGCATCACCTGGAGGCATCCCAATTAAATGGAATTACAATGCCCGCCAAGCCATAGTTATCACTATTAAATGTCATTAGGCTTAAATTAGGTTTGCTCTGAGAGATGTCCCGATTAAATGAATTTCCTGATTAAGTCCAAGTGGCATGTGTTTTAATACACTCTGTTACCATAAACATGTGGTTTTCCTAATTTTATTGTTTCTTTGACTCCAAGTTTCTGGCTGTCATAACATTAAGTCCCCTGCTAAACCCTTAAGTGCAAAAGCTCTGCATACACAAGCCCTTTTATATCTGCAACATCATTTTCCCATTTTGTTAAAGGAAAGAGAACTGGTTTCAAAAGTCAGGGCTTTGGTCACATAGGAAAAATGGTATATGCAAAGCTAAAACTAACACAGTTGATTAGGGAATCAACTGAAATCTTCTTTAGCAGACTGCAAACTGTTGAAGGGGTGAGTACAGACCATGTACAAACAATCAAATGAGCATGAGGTATTTTTAATTTTCCTGTCAGAGTTCCTGCTCATTCCCTCATGGCTGGACTGGAATGAGCCAGGCCTAACTTTTCTCTCTATGGATGTTCAGGGATGTTACAGCATGGGTTCTCTGCTCCGTTGATCCTTTCCTTTTCCTTCCTCCACATCTGGTTGCAAATTACCAAACTAGAAACTTGAAAACTTGTGGCATTTGGCCATTGAAAACTGAATGGATTTCCAGTGTTTCAACTGATGGTTTGAAAACATTGAAGAAAAATGTCAGAAATAAAATATTTGTAAAAATTGTTTTTGTCAAGAAGGTGGGAAAGAGGAGCAGAGGAGAAAAGAGAGGAGAAACCCCATTTATCTGCCAGTGCAAGAGGAAACAGGTCAGGAATATGACCCAGAGTGACATAGGAGCTTCATGGAAAGCAGCCAGATTTAGAGAGGGCTTGTTACAGGCCAAGGTAACTCATCACAATCTTTTCTTTTACTCTTTTCATACAAGACCGTGCCCACTACTAGCTACAGAGCACCTCAGTGATGAATCAATGATGAATCTGGAGTCCTGGCGCCTGAGCAGCTCTAGCTCAACATGATCCTCTTCTGCCCTGTTCGCATGTAACTTCTGAGTGACAGGACACAGCCTGGAAGTGCACAAACAACTGGGGACAAAAAAGATACTTAAGTCCTGATGTTCAAACATAACTGGCAGTCCCATCGGACACCTGGTACCAAGAAAGTGGGCAAGTAGATACAAGGAAAAAAAAAAACCAAACAAAACAATTAGAGTGGGTAAGCATCAGAACTGGTTTCCCAGAGAGGTTGTGCAATCTCCATCTTGGGAAATCTGCAAAACTTGACCAGACAAGATGCTGAGCAGTCTGAGCCAACTGGAAGTTAGCTTCACATTGAGCAGGGAGTTGGACTAGAGACCTTCAGATGTCTTTTCCAAGCTCAGTTATTCTATATTTTATGCAGCTTTTCTTCCCAAGTAACAGGTATTCTCTTTCTCCATCTTTTGTCAAAATTAATGGGAATGAGATACCTAAACCTCCTGGAGATCCCAGCCTGTGCTTTCCAGGCCTCTGACCTGCAATCTCGGACGACCTGCTGCTCTGAGCAGTTATGCAAAGGAGCCACTCACCTGGCTCAGCTTGGAGCCTGCTTTTACACTGGATAAAGCCTAGTCCAGTCCTCTGAGGAATGGAAGATGAGTACAGAAAACACCTATCTCTCTTCCCTAAGCAGTCCTGGGAGCTTCCTATGGATGTGCCAGACAGAGGCTGAATAAGTCAGTAGACTTTCATCCATGAAGCTCAATGAAGGCACTGAACAGCTCTGTTGCTCTTCAAACCTCAGTGCCATCTGAAGAACCAAAGAAAATGAGAATGTCATAATGCATTGCAAAACTGAATAATAACACTTGCCTCCATCATAGCTCTCTTCCATCACAGATTTTATTCACATAGCATTCCCCATTTTACAGTGAGGCATAGATCAGTTTAGTGGTTTGGCACAGCATTACCTAGAGCAAGGAACTGAATCTCATTTTCCTCACCCCAAACCTGGCAAATGGTGAAAGGGCAAGAAAATTAGAGCTGATCTGAGTAAAGAAATTTATTTGGTTGACTCAAGCTGCCATAGCAGTTGTTTAGGCTGGCTTAAAGAGAAAGTAGAGCAAACATACATTGCCTTTGCCATGGATGCTGAAAATATGCTCTGTGTCACATCACTGCATGGAGGACACTTGCCTGGACTGTGTGTCTGGCCCTCACCAGAGCTGTCAGTCACAGACAGATTGGAAATTACAGCTCCTGCTTTTGACTCATGCTGCCCACATTAATATGTTCAAAATAAGCTTCTTATTTATTTTAGACTTTGCACCTAAAAACACAAGCTGAATGCTTCTCTCAATGCCCTTGTACAACATAAAAGCCTTTCTAATCCTTGTGATTTTCCACAGCTGCCTCAGGTGTCTGTACCGCTGCAAACAGCAACTAGAGGACAAGGAACTTGTCTGTCAAGCACAGATCCAAAAGACACCATGTTTATCCCTCCCCTTATTTGCCTTCTAGCCAGCACAAAACACTCTGTGATCAAGGTACGCACTTTGCCTCGGGACTGCTTTTTCTCTTATGAACATAAATATTGCTCATATCAAGAATAATTGAGTCCTCAAGCCACTCGTTTGAGTGGACAAATATAGATTGAAGGCTGCATGCTGATGCCCTAATATGTTCACCCAGGTCCTGTGACTAGTGCTTTGTTTGACTGCCTTTAGGCTGCTCTCCTCTCAGTGTCTTCCTTAGATCCTCTGAATCACATCTCAGAGGCAATAAGCCTTTCTCCACTGAATGGGTCTAGATATTTCTCTCAAAGATGTACTTCATTCAGGAACAATGAATAAAGCTACAAGAGCAATGCCCTTGGTTAGGAAGACTCAGGCCCATTTTGTTCTTGAAGTAGTACTAAATTGCAGTAAGTGTCAGAGCTAGATTTCAATGCATTCTTTGTCCAGGGCTTCTTACAAAATACTGTGGATACCTCCTGTAATCAGAATAATAACACAAATGATGGGACGTCCAGCTCTGCTTTCCACTAGATTAACACTGAACGCAATTGTCGTTGGCAGGACAGCTTTTGAAGGAAGCAAAAAAGTTTGAGGTACCCACACTGTCTTTAAAAAAAAACTGAGTAAAGCATGCTGTGATTTCTTCTTGATTGATACTACTGCAGTAATGCAGTAACATTGTCTTTCTATACAGTATATATTGTCTTTATACCCTGGAATACATGACTATATTGTCCCTGTTGCATAGCACAAAGCTCATGGCATGCTTTTGATGGGCAATATAAGCACATATTGTTTTCCTAAGAAACAGCTGAAAGCCTTCTTAAGCTCACAGCTACTAACATCATCTGCAGTCAATACAAAAAGTACCAGAGTTTTTTGACTGTATTTTCCACAGCTCAGCTTCATTCTCTGCTTATTTATGTCCACCGTGAAAATAAAATATAGCCAAGTCTTCTTTACCAGTATTCCTACATATCAAGAAGACAGAACCAGGCTCTTCACAGTAGTGCACAGAAGGAGGAGGCACAGTGGACATAAACTGAAACAAGAGAGGTTCAGATCAGATATAAGTAAAAACTTCTTACATCAAGGACAGTCAAGCAGTGGAACAGGCTATTCAGAGGCACTGTGCATCCAATTCCCCATCCTTGGAGGTTTTGAAGGTGTGAATGGGTACAGCCATGAGAGATCTGGTTTGACCTTAGAGCTGACCATGCTTTGAGGAGGAGGTTGGACTAGAAGTCCCCTGAGGTGTCTCCCAACCTGAATTATCCTATGGTCCTGTGAAAAGGCAACTTTTTGTATGCTAGAACAAACAGTCAACAGTGAAAGAGACAACCTCCCCACCATGTAGTTGTACGGATTGTTAACAGTAACAGTACAGGGGGACTGGCTAGTTATGATGCTTATGGGCTTCTTTTCCTTGGAATGCTAGTCCAAGTACACAGACACAATGTCTTTACGTTTTCTTGAAAGCCTATATCCAGCCAAGACTGAATGGCTCCCAACAAACATCTTGTGTGTATATTGTATGTGTTAGTGTATTCTCCTGTTAGGCAGACAGAGCTGTCACTGTCTGACCAGGATTTCTATGTTCAGACATGGATGGTATCCAAAGATCCTCGTATTCTGGATTTGGAAGGGCTGGTGTTCTTTTAGGAGCAGCCTGCCAGACGAACAGATATAGAGAATCATCTTGTTTAATCTACTACCATCACACAGGCCACAGATAGGATTTTACCTTGTGTTTCATGTAGTAAAGTAAATGTTTTTAAGCCAAATAGCTTCCAGCTGAGCTATAACATTTTTTGATGTGGTAATACACTGCCATAATACAAATGGCAAAGGGCTGTAGGCACCTAGCAGAGGTATCAAAGAGGAGTACAATCCCAGCTGCTCTCCACTGACTGCGTAGGGTTTAGCAGCTTTGGATAATAAGCAAGCTGAATCTTTCAGCTCTCTAGTGAACTTCTAGCTATGTTCAGATTGCCAGGCATCTAAGTTCATCCCTTGCTATCAGATGGAGAAATGCTGCCGGGTTTTGATTTTGGCTTCCCCCTGACCCCCTCCTTCTCCAGATTGTGTTCCAGAGCTGCTCTTCTCCTCAGAGGGCTACTGCCTGACCACTGGAGCAGGCTGTGATGAATGCTTAGCTATCCAAGCTATCCTCTGTTCTGCTGTCATCACTCAAGTACCCACAGAGGGAAACCAAATTAGCTATCCCATTCTGGGCAAAGCTACTCCAAAACTAGACCAGAGGAACAGGGCTATTCAATACAGTTAGTTGACAGAAGCTGTCTTTTTGTCATTAATCACTTATGTATCTAGCATATAAAGAAAATTTAAGAGTTATAAATATTTTTGGCATAGGATACTAAATGGAAGGTCTGGTATATGTTTTTTGGAAAGGGTACTAAGGGATACCCTTTGTATAGGCTATCTTGGCATCATGCCTCTGAAGTAATGAAAATGATCTGTTTCAGAGACAGAACATGAATTACATGACTGTACCAAGGGCGAGAAATATACAGTATTTATATGGAAACCACAAGTTGGCTACTTCCGTCCAAAACAGGAGTGGAACACCACTCCTCCAGGATATTTTTCATACATTCAGTGAACATTGACTTGACAGCAGATAGTAAAAAGTTTGCCTGAAGTATCTCTGATCACAGGACTTCCCTGGCTTAGTTGGATCACCCCGGGCTCTAGGAATATAATTTGCATTAAACTACTCAAAGTATTTACGTAGTTTACCCTTTTGAGTTTAGTTCCCACTGCCTCAGCTTCACCCAGAAATGTCAAGATTATAGCCTATGTGTGTTGAACATAAAAGTGTGCTGTGCATTACAGTGTTGAATTAAGTTCTGTGGGAGAATGTATGTGCGTGTGTATGCAAAGCATGCTTTTATCTGAACAAGAGTAAGGTAGTGAATAACATATGTGATAATATGTATAAATGTAGCAGCACATGTGGATGCATGAGGCAGTTGTACATGTTCATTTAACTCCAATTTCCTTTTTACACTCCTTAAATAGCACTTTGTCGCTGTTCAGTGAGTGAATGTAGCAGCTAGCATTGTTGGGATGATGTTTTTAAATGCTGTGTGTCTACTTCAATCTCATATACTGTGTTTATCTTGTCGTCTGTGCTGTGGTTATCCATGGTTGAATGACTCTCTGCTTCTGGAAAACTAGAGTCTGTCAGTGCTTATTCACCATTCCTTTCGGCAATTTCTCTTTCCTACCAAACCAAAGGTATTTTGTAGCCTTACGAAAGACGTGAAAATATTGTGTGTGCCATGACTGAACTGGGACATCTGAACAACAGCCTTGGCAAACCCTTTGCCCTCACCTCGCCTCCCCAGATATCCCTGCTGGCAAAGGCAAAAAGATGCTCGTGTTGATATGATGATAGCACCAAAGGAGATGTGGGTCAAGATTATCAGTGCTAAAGAAGAAAAGTGAACACGTATCAGTTAATTTCTGTGTAAAGCCATCAGTGCATTCTCTTTTATGGGGACTGCAGATAAATGCAAAGGAAGTGTTTAGAAATGGAAAAAGAATAATCCAAAACTCTCTCTGAAACAATAAAACATAATCACAAGGTTTTTTTCATTTCCAGGAAAACTCAGGTCAGATGCAGGTTCCCTCATGCAATGACATGCCTGCTTTTGTTCCCCCGTTTGCTGGTGGGGATCTCCACGAAGCTGAGGACACAACCGACTTGGCTGCGGGCATTTGCCAAAGCATTTCAAATAGAAAGGGCTGTATAGTCTAAAGGCTGGGGCAGAGCCTTTGCCTAGCCTGGCTGCATCGTATGATCTGAGACACCTAAATGGATTTAGCACAGAGATCTTGTGCCCGGTCCAAGCCCCAGCTAGAGCCTCTGTCTCCGCTGGCATGGAGCGTGCAGCCCTCCTCCTTCTCCCTGTGCTGCTGTCCCTCCTGCCCTTCCCCAGGAGGCTCTGCCCTCTCTTCCTACAGGGAGCAATTCAGCATCCCACTGTCATTACTAAAAACTCTGAACCCAAGCCACTTCTGGGCTCAGCACGACCACATCAGTAAGAGCCTTCCTGATAAATGTTTAACATTACAGAGCTTTTTCCTCCATGAAAATAAACTAAGCCTTAAATGTTCAATTCCTTTCTGCTCTGTGCACATTTATGTTTTCTCTAAATGAGGCCACATACCCTAACTCTGTTCCCCCTCCTCCCCTGGAAGCTCCAGCCCTCTCATTATTTTAAGGCATCAAACCTGATTCAGTAAATCTCTTCTTTCAGAACTGTCATGTTTTAGCCTCAGAACACAAACACAGTATTTGTTCCTAGCATGCTTCCTTTTTAATGCTTTAAAAGCTGTTACAAATGTCTTGTTTCCTCCCAGCCACAGCTGTATTAGATTATCTGTTCTGGTTTTGTTTTGTTTTGTTTTGTTTTGTATTGTTTTGTTTTTCTAAAGGAAAAAAGTGAAACACCTGATGCAAACTCAGCCCTTTGGAACAGCAACTGATTTATAACTTTGTACTCCCCAGACCAAAGGTTAACCACTCTCGTCAGTTATTAAAGGTTGTATTGGATGCCAGGAAGGAGCAGCATTTGTCAAGTCGAGATTTCTAGGAGCAAAATTGAGACACGCAATTTCCAGAGTGTATCTGAAATAGGCAGCCTGTGGGGGAGAAAGTGGGTTTGTTAAAATTGCAAAAGAATGAGGAGGGACGGCAAAGGGAAACTGACTGCAAAGGACTAAATGTTTTGTGTCCCAGGATTGCCCCAGGATGTGATGGCAAAAGAGAGCTGCCCTGTGGTCAGTCTTTTTAGGTGGTAAAAGCAAAACACCAGCAGAAAGTTATCAGGAAGAGGAATGTAAAAACAAAAGCAAACACTCCCTACCAGTTAACCCAAGGTTTTAAATTGTACTAAATTAACTTAGTAGAATATGTTCCAAACACTGCCAAAGGAAAACAAAATGATGTTGATTTGTGTGCTACTGAAGAGTACCATTTCTTTAAAACAACAACCTTCCTGAACTCCAGGAAAATCAACAGATATATGGCCACAAATTTTGGTTTTGTCTTCTTAAAAAACCCTCAGTGGGATCCAAGAAATTTAGGCAGATGTGCCTTAGTGCTGTAGATAATAGCTTAATTATTGAAGCCAAAAATATAAATATGCCTACATGAGGACAGTAGGAAAAAGCAATGTGACTTCTGTCAATGTAAATCCATCCTGTTTAACTTACTAGAATACTGTATAAGAATGAACAATATAATGGATATTGGTGGATTGATAAAAAGATATAAGCCATTCCCCCCCAAATAAAACTGCTCACAGGAGGGTAATTCAAGAAGTTTGATAACCCCACCATGAAGAGAAAACTCCTGTCATAGATTTAAAGGCTAATTATGAGGAAAAAAGGTTGGAACAAGTGGACAGTACTTTGTGTTATTGCTGAGACTGCTGTAGTGCCGGTGTCCCCCCCCAAGGTATTTTCCAGACGCAAGGCTGGAAAGCTCCCACCTCAAGAGCACCATGAATGAAAGAATAAGGTCCCGCTTCAGAGCAAGGAGAAGGAGCGCAGCATTACGAGCGCAAACCTGGATTGAATCTTTCTGCATCAGGGAAGAAATGTGCTCTACTGACATCGAGAAAGAGTTCCTTACAAAGAGAAGTCTTTTCAGGAAAACATGGTCAGCTGCACCTGCGCCCTTCAGGTAGAGGTGAGGACACCAACCTGCTCATTACACACATTCTTGACTGAGAAGATGTGCCAGTCCTACCCGAGCTGTGGTGGGCAGGGGCTGGGTCCTCCCTTCTTTGTGCAGATTCGCTCTGGGAGACGGAGCAGTGGAGCCCAGTTTGTCTCCTGTGGAGCAGAGATTGACCGTGGGAAGGCTGGGCTCGACCAGCAGGGCGGATGGGAGCTGATTTTCTGATTCCTGCATTAATTTGTTCTGCTTCCTTATCACCAACAAATGCTTTCCTTTGAGGCAACGTGGACTGCTTTTGCATTTTTTTTTTCTGCTATATCACCCACTCATACATCTCATAGCTTTGTAAGCAGTCACGAGGAAAAGAAGAATGTTCTGAATCAAACTTCTTCCCTGCCAGAATCCCAACCTCCTTGCCCGAAGCCCTAGCCCAGGCTGATCCGCTAGAATCATGGTCCAGCATTTCTCACTGCTGGAGTGCTCTGGAGATTGCTGCTGCTGTGCTCAGCAGAGCCCAGAGCAAGTTACCGCTTGATGAAAAATGGAGGAGCCGTGCCATGCTATAAGGAGGCACAGAGAGAAAAGGAAGTGGTCATTGTGAAAAAAACCCCAAAACTGGAGAGTGGAAATCTGCATCTATCTGTGGTCATAACACTGCAGAGCTATTTCTTAACTGATTTTCATGGCCTACTCTCTTTTGGTTTGGTACCTGGGTTAGACACAAACCAGGCATGCCCTCTGCCTCCTGCTAGTGTAGTTTAAAATAAGCACTGTGTGCTTGATGCTAGCCCTCATGTGCATGCTGGGGTGTCTCTTTTCCTCAGTTTGCAGTGACTTTTATTTAGGTCCTCTGCTTGTTTATGATTTATGAAGCTCTCACTCTGTCTATTGCATTTAACAAGCACTGTGAAGAAAACAGAAAGCTTTTAGCTCCAAGGCGAAATGAGAAAAACAATGGTTTCTCCTATTCCTTTAATGCAATTTAAAGGAGATTGGAAGTTAAAGAAGCCAGAAAGTGAAAGATGGCATGGCAGAGGGAGAACAAAGAAAACCCTAGACACCTTTAATTTTCCCTAGAGGAGAATGTTAGGAAAGACAAAGATGGCTTTTCCCCTCCAGCCCCTAAACAGAAGTGGTTTTTAGACACACAGATTGGATTTGCAGCTTCCCCAAATCAGCCTGGCAAGGTAAAGGTACCTTGTACTATCCTCATCATCTTTTACTATCTCTACTAAACCAAGTCAAGTGTTATTTAATTAAAAGGGACATGTAAGGATAGGTCAAGCAGCCCAAGCAACAAAGGCAGATACCCAAGGCAGTTCCTCAGTTTGGTTGAGATGCTACAAAGCTTGGGGGCCAGGAAAGAGGCACTGCAATAAATCACCTGTTGCTCAGAAAGCTACTCTTCCTGGGAAGTGAAGGAAATGGATGGGACATCTGGAATAACATGGTCTGAGGCTGCAGCTCTGGGTCTAAGCAGAGGCTGTTCAAAGGGCTTGAAGATAGACTGTAGTTTTGTTTCATTGACCTAAAAGGCATTTTTCTAAATCCCCTTGGAACTGAAACCATGTGCATCCCCATTAGTTTTCTGGCAGATTTCATCCTCCAGATGTATTAAGTCATTTTCTACATGCGGTATAAAGTCAGTGAGCTAGGTCCTTGTGCTGGACACCATCAGATCTCCAAGAAAGAATGGGATGCCAGACAATTCTTGGAGTCATAGGACTTCAGTTGGTCTTTATCCTTAGAAGTATCCATCCTGAAGCTCCTTGCTGTTACTGGAGACCTCTCTAAAAAGTGGAGAACTAATACAAACATGGCTTTGAACCTTTACTATGACCTACAAGGACAGATGATTTAATCTCTTTCTATTGACACACAATTCAGGTTAAGCACTCTGTTCATGACACAGTATCTGAGGCTTGCTGAAATCAACTGGAAAAAAGTCCACAGGATTAACAGTCTTTGGTTCAAGCCCCAAATGATGAAATTTTCATGGTGGTGAAGAGGGGAACTCTTCCAATCATTCTGCATAAAATCTCTTTTTTTTTTTGTTACAGGTTTTTTATTGTTTAAATGCCTCGAACTCCAGAAAAAAATGTCTGTATTAAAATCCAGAAAGCACAGCACATTTATTACTGATGAGATATGTTCCTCCTCACCTCTTCAGTCTTCTGAGAAGCATTCCCTAAACACGGGTAGAAATAATGTGATATAGTCCCAATAACTGTGAAGGTAATAAAGAAAGAAGCTGGAGGAAAATTACCATTTCATATCTTCTTGCATGTCAAAAGAGTGGGGGGGAAAGCCCTCATACACAATTATTTTCCATCCCCAGGTCAGCTTTGATCTCTGCAAACATAAGTTTTAAGCCCAAAGGATATTAGTTTCTAAAAGTTCTAAGCACCTGCAAATAGAGGCCTAAGATGAAAGTACCTTCTCAACCATAAGTCACTATAATTAGTTCATGAAAGTGACCAAAATATTTAAATGAGGTTTAATTATAAAGATTGAGGAGATGACTTCAGGAAAGTGAATTGTAATCTTCAGAATTAAGACAGAAATAAAAATCCAGCCAGAATAAAAGAAGAAGTACTTTAATTATACTTTATATTTTTCCTCAAACTGGTTGCAAAGGTATATGGATAGCAATCATTGCACACACACTGAATTTGAGATGTGACACAGCAGGACTTTGGTACCAGCAACCCCTAGTATTCAGCCTGGGGACATCAGAGGGCCCAGCAAAGTCAAAAGCACCGCTCCCCTTGATTTCCATGGGCTTTGAGGTATGGAGGAGGCAGTGATTAATGAAGACTTCTCCATTTTATTCATAATTCTTCCATCTGGCCACTTCCTAATTGTACAGTTTTGCTAGTACCTAGGCTCTTGCTCATATATACAGTCAGGATTGATGGATTTCTTCATCTTGGGTCTCCCACTCACTCCAAACCTCTGGTTCTTTTAGCGCATTAAAGGTCAGGCTTCAAGCAATTTTCTTGCCCAGATACTTCTTATTCAGTCTCAGGTATTTTGTAATTAGATCATACTGCACTGTGATGTATGTGAAAGGAGATTTATAAATCAGTATGTAATAAAAACATAACAATACTGCATCCATTTGTTAAAGAAGAGGGAGGGTATTCTGATTATCCAGAACATAATTTCTCCAAGGTGAACCTCAGACAGGACACCAAGACTAATGAATGCCATTGCCGTGGGTAAATTGCCATCCATATCTTTAAGGAGAGAGTGCTGCAGAGACCTGAAGCACAGAACCAGGTATTCTGTCACCCCGGTTTTGTGCCTGGACTTGCCACTTACATCATGTGTGAATTTGTAAAGTCACTTTGAAGTCAAGGGCCAGACTTTCAAGGGTGGCAAGATGTCTGAGAGTAATCAATAGGCACTGGGATTTTCACACATGTCTCCAAATACAGTGAATGAGAGAAGGTGCTGAAGTGCTCTTTAGACACCGTAATGCCTCTGAAGACCTGGCTTTACATTTCCCCTTGCTCTTGCTTCTTGGTGCAGTAGAACTAACGCTGCCTGCCTGGCAAAGGGCTGAGAGTTTTCACCCTGTCATGAGCACATTTAGATCTGTGTCAGAAAGGTGTTGTTTAAAAAGCAGAAGGTGTTACTGTATTTGCAGGAAGCATTAATGGCTACTACATGCCAGCCTTTGACATACAGGTGACTACAAACACAGCTACAGCCGACTGGGGAATTAAACCATCCTTCCTTAGGTAAGCCTACCTGGCACGATGCCACGCGAAGCAGAGATACCTAGGTGTGCCCCAAAGCAGCGAACCCTGGCACCAGGAGCAGCCTGGTGTCTCCAGACCCCAAGCTGAAGACTGCTGGACTGGGTATTCCTCAGCTGGGGCAGCAAACACATGCAGAGTGTTTATTTGGTCAACTCAATGGGTGGGAGAGTAAGAGAAGCAATCGTCAAGGGCTACATCAAATCTTGGAAGCCTTGGGAGTGAAAGGAAGATGCCCACCATTTCCAGTACCTATACATGCATATTTTCTCTCGCAAACAACATGGTATTCCTGTGTTCAGTTCTGTGCTGCTCCATGCTTTCGTCTTCCTAAAAGCAGCAGTTCCAGTGACAGGGTACTTCCAACCCCCAGGCTGGTTGCCAAGTGCTATGTGCTGAGTTACCCATGCACAGTCAAGCCAGCTTAACTGCCTGAACCTTCAGCCTTAGCTGTGAGATCATCTGCTGACGGTATGTCCGCAAGCCATAAAACCTGCCAGTTATAATATTCATCTTTCTACCATGGACTTAAAAGGAATAAACGTAAAGAAGATGAATTAAGATTTTAATGGCCTTAAAATGGCATATTTAAATACTCCTCATTATAAATGAGGTATTCTTTTGGAGCTGGGAGAGTGAGGATTTCTTCAGGACTGCAGCTGAGTACGTGTTGGGGTCCTGGTCCTCACTCTCCCTCCCCGCCAGAGACAGACCTGAACACAGCAAGTGGGCTGGCTGCCACCAGTGTCGTACGGGAGAGACTGCTTAATTCGCTTATCCTCACTGAGGAGACCTGAAGGAGAAAGTCTCACTTTCCCTCCATTGCCAGCCTGCACTCTGGTTGTGTCAGAGGAAGGAGACACACAAGGCGTTGGTCTGTGCTACTATTGCTCAGTGTTTGAGCTAGCTAAAAACCAGGCCAGGTGCTGCTAGCAATGCAGGTATGACAGCACATAGCTTAAAATGTGGAGTAGAAACACATGGGTTGTTGTTGTATGGGAACTGCATTAACTCCAGCCTGGACCCATGTTCCTAAACTCTGCTGAAGGGTGGTTGGTATATGTTAGTCTGGGTTCAGTGCTCTATCTCAGTTATATGGCTCCTGCAGCATCTATACAGACAAACAAAGCAGGTTCTTCATAGGCTGTCCTTAATTATGCCCTTTCCCAGCAACCCTGGGAGACAAGTGCTTTGCTGGAAGAGGAGGAAACACAGCCACCTGAGCCACTCCATCTTGGATCTAACCCGGTCCATCTCTAGAAATTAAAGGTCTGTATAAATGAGGTCTGGTTCAGTATCCTCACCATGCAGATCAGGGAACTGATCTGCAGGTCAGGGAGTGTCTCAGACCTCAGCAAATGATTAGCAGAAGTAGTGTCAGGCTGTAGGGATCAGCCCTGGTGCCTGAGGTTGCATCTGAACAGAATGGGAAAATTATTTAAGGCCCATGGTCCTGGTATCCCAGCTGTTTGCCTTGGGAACCTGACCAGAGCAAGCCTTAGCTATTTGTAGCCCACGTATCTGGGTCTCCTTCTCAGAGAGAGCTCCCCACAGCTGCATACGGGCAGCCCCTAAGAGTATACCCCACTACCGAGCACTGCAAGGGGACACAAATTCTCATTCGAGGCAGGGTGAAAGATTGAGCCCCCCATCTCTTTACCTCGTCTTTGTAGTGGGTGGGTGGTCAGCTGTGGACACCACAGAGCTGGCTCCTCCTGACTGCCATGATCTCCTCCTTGCGTCCCTTCAGAGAAGTCAGGGAGTAAGCAGAGAGAAAAGACAGGGTCCTGCTTGATAATTAAGCTTCCTAAGTGAAAGTTTAGAGCCCCTTCTCACCATATTTGCAGCATATTGAGATGCTTTATTGCACTCTGAGAACATGAGGAAGCTTCTAGGAAGGAAAGAGTACACAGCTCCCGTGCTAGGAACTCAGCAGCTAAGCGTGTGTGCAAGTATAAGGAAAAACAATTTTCACCCTTCACTTTCTGATAATTTGCTCAGCTGTCCCTCTCTCATATCACCTTTTTAACAGCTTTCTGCATGCTGGAAGATTTATGCATCTCCCCATCTCTTGACTACATCAGCTCTCCCTTGCTTTCAAGGTTTGCTACATATTTCCTATTTCTCATTATTCTCCTCAAAGCAGCTTCCCTGCATATTCCAGCTCGTTCCCTCCCCCAGCCCATAGTGCAAATGGCCTTCTGGGCCTTCTTAGTGCTTCTTTCAGTGCTTCTTTCACAGGGGAAGCCTATCCCATGATCAAATGCACCAGGTTATAGACTTATAGTTAGTTTAAGAGCCACTAAATAGCTTTCACACTTCCTTGCTGTCCTGCTGCCTACCCAATTTCTCCCCATTTTGTTTTGCCATCCATTAGCCTTCCTTTCCTGTGTCTTTACTGATTTGTACTTGCTGATTTCATACCAGCTCTTAAGGTTGTCAACATCCTTATCATTGCATCCCTGTCTTTCAGGGTGTTTGCAACTCTTCCAGTTTAGTGCTAGCCTCCGAAACATTAGGTGTATCCCTTATTGTTGCATCCCAGTGCATCTCAGATGTTAATGGAAATTCTGAGTAGAGCCTGACCAATCACTGAGTAGACATACTCAACCACTTTATAACAATTATATAATTTATAAAATAACAATTTATAACATGTCCAGAGAAAGTGAGTTTAGGAGGTGCCTCTAAAAGTCATTTTGCCGATTCAGGACCTGCTTTTAGGATTTAGGCCATTTTTGATGGATGATATCTACTCTGCTTTCAAAATGCCTGGTGCTGAGCACCACTCAGCCTCCAAAGGCAATATCTTGGTCTCTATTCCACCACTCCCTAGCACTACATTCCTTGCTGGTTTTACGGTGAGAAAATGTTTCCTATTACTTAGCATATGTCACATTTCCTTAGTTTGTCATGTTCTATTTTGAACAAAATTTCTAGGTAAAAGAAGCCCGGAAAAATTAATGTTGATTATTGTAAGGTATGCCTGTAGCAATGTGTGTAGTCACAGGTATGTTCCCTTTAGTTTGGCTTGACACAAAACAGGCCTGATTAAAGAGCCATAGAGCCACATTAATGAGGTGCTGCATCCAAGGTTTGAAGCTTTCCTGAGAGATGGTGGTATAGCCAGGCCAGAAATGGTTTTTATTTGGTTATTTGCAGTAAATATGCAGCAAGAGTATGCATGCAGTGATTGTTGGATGTATCTACACGTCCTGGTTTCAGCTGGGATAGAGTTAATTTTCTTTCTGGTAGCTGGTATAGCGTTATGTTTTGGATTTAGTATGAGAACAATGTTGATAACACACTGATGTTTTCAGTTGTTGCTAAGTAGAGTTTAGACCAAGTCATGGATTTTTTAGCTTCTGATGCCCAGCCAGCAAGAAGGCTGGAGGGGCACAAGAAGTTGGGAGGGGACACAGGGCAGCTGACCCAAACTGGCCCAAGGGCTATTCCATACCATGGGACATCATGTCCAGGATATAAACTGGGGGGGAGTTGGCCTGGGGGGGATCACTGCTCAGGAACTAACAGGGCATCGGTTGGCAGGTGGTGAGCCATTGCATTATGCATCACTTGTTTTGGATATTCCAATCCTTTTATTATTATTATTGTCATGTTATTATTATTATTGTCATTTTATAAGTATTATTATTATCATTATTATCTTCTTCTTTTCTGTCCTATTAAACTGTTCTTATCACAACCCATGAGTTTTACTTTTTTCTTCCTAATTCTCTCCCCCATCCCACTGGGTGGGGGAGGGAAGTGACTGAGCAGCTGCGTGGTGCTTAGTTGCTGGCTGGGGTTAAACCACGACACATAAACATGGCTGTACCTGTTGGACCGAAGGATTGATTGTTTAGTGTATATGCTCTTTGTGACAGTGCCTAGAAGTGGATATCAGGGAGACCTTAAGAGCAGGACAGCTATATTTGTACTTTGCCAAGTATAATTCCAGCTACTAACTCTTTGAAACTCAGGGACTACCCATAGAAATGCCTACCACAGAGAGTGGAGTGACATCTGACTGATGTCTTGTCCCAGATCTACACTTTGACTTTTGAACAGAAAGAACAAATGAACAAACAACCTCCCTTTTGCTAATCTTGAAGCAAGAAGGATTAACAAAATGTGAATTTCCAGGGAACTGTTACTCAGTTGAAGTCACGTCATCTTTCGTTTCCTGCCTGCAACATCCCTGAGGCATGCAGAGCTACAAAATCACACTCATGCACACTCCAGCAGATGCTGGGGCAGGTTCTCTAAATATTTAAAAGAGGAATCATCCTTTTGTATGGTTTGGAGACTTCTTATCCCTTTGGAATTTTTTTTCACAGGCAGCAGTTTTATTGAAAAAACAACAGTATCCACTCAAGCTTTTATAGTTTTAACTTGCATGTTGCCCAAGACTCTGCCTTCAGTGACACCAACATAGTTACAAAGACCAAAACCAGAGCTGGACTTCACTGTGGATTTCTATGGTGTTTTTTTCTGGCATCCTAATGACTGTAGCATCTTCATATATAATTTGACCATAGAAAGAATTCAGGCTAATTGAAAAGCTGTTTCTCCAGGGTTCCTCCATCTACTCACAGTTCTGCTGTTTCATGAAGCCACCCAGTTCCCTCTGATAGTATATTAGAATCATAGAATAGTAGAATCATAGAATCATTTAGATTGGAAAAGACATTTAAGATCATGGAGTCCAACCATTAACCTAACACTACCAAGTCCACCACTAAACCACGTCCCTAAGCACCACACCTACACGTCTTTTAAATACCTCCAGGGATGGTGACACAACCATGTCCCTGGGCAGCCTGTTCCAATGCTTGACAACCCTTTCAATGAAGAAATTTTTCCTAATATCCAATCTTGATCTCCATTGGCACAACTTGAGGCCATTTCCTCTTGTCCTATCGCTTGTTACTTGGGAGAAGACGCTGACACCCACCTCACTACAACCTCCTGTCAGGTAGTTGTAGAGAGCGATAAGGTCTCCCCTGAACCTCCTTTGTCTCTTCTGTTTCCCAGGATTGCCAAAGCACATTCCATAGAGCTGGAAATACACAGCATCAACCTCCCAGGATGGGGAGTCTGTGCCATGAAGGCTCATGTTTAACATCTTTGTTGGTGACATGGACAGTGGGATTGAGTGCAGCAAATTTGCTGATGACACCGAGCTGTGTAGTGCAGTCAACATGCTGGAGGGAAGGGGTGCCATCCAGAAGGACCTTGACAGGCTTGAGAGGTGGGCCTGTGTGACCGTTATGAAGTTCAACAAGGCCAAGTGCAAGGTCCTGCACATGGGTCAGGGCAACCCCAAGCACAAACACAGGCTGGGCGATGAGTGGATTGAAAGCAGCCCAGAGGAGAAGGACTTGGGGGTATTAGTGGATGAAAAACTGAATATGAGCCAGCAATGTGCTCTTGCAGCCCAGAAAGTCAATCGCATTCTGGGCTGCATGAAAAGAAGTAAGGCTAGCAGTTTGAGGGAGGTGATTTTGTCCCTCTGCTCTGGTGAGAGCCCACCTGCAGTACTGTGTTCAGCTGTGGGGCCCCCAACATAAGAAGGACATGGAGCTGTTGGAGCGAGCCCAGAGGAGGGCCATGAAGATGATCAGAGGGCTGGAGCACCTCTCCTGTGAGGACAGGCTGAGAGAGTTGGTGGTGTTCAGCCTGGAGAAGAGAAGGCTCCAGGGAGACTTTCCAGTACCTAAAGGGGGCCTACAAGAAAGATGGGGAGGAACTGTTTAACAGGGAGTGTAGTGATAGGGGTAACAGTTTTAAACTGAAAGAGGGTAGATTTAGATTAGATGTAAGGAAGAAATTCTTTACCGTGGAGGTGGTGAGGCACTGGAAGAGGTTGCCCAGAGAAGTTGTGGATGCCCCATCCCTGGCAGTGTTCAAGGCCAGGTTGGATGGGGCTTTGAGCAACCTGGTCTAGAGGAAGGTGTCCCTGGAACACCCAAACTAGATGATCTTTAAGGTCCCTTCCAACCCAAACCATACTATGATTCTATGATTTCCCCCACCACAGGGACACTATTGCTTGCTGTTTCTCTAGAGCTGGGGAGGGAGGATTTTATTTGTTGCCATTCAAGCCAGCAAAAGAGGCCAGCTGTGCTACAGAAACTGAGAGACAATCTGATCCACTGAGACCAGCAAAGAAAAGAGGTTTGGCAGGTGTAATAGAGCAGTCATTTTAATTAGGCAAAAACCTTTGGGAGATTTTTACACTGCATCTCCCTCAGGCATTTCCAATGCCAGTGCTGACACAAGGTTGGCATCTGGCACCCTCCATGTTTCAAAGAAAGGTGCAGTACTGACATACTGGGGGTTCATGGTTCCCACTGGTTTTGTTCCAGCAAACTGCTGACATGGGGTGTCACCGCAGCAGCTCTGGTCTGAGAACACACTTAACTAAGCAGTGCACCTTTCGTTCTTAACCCTTTGCTGGCTTGGATAGTTCTTCAGGCTCATTTGCTCCATTTTATTACCCAGAAAAAAAATTACCCAGAACATCATTATGGCCAAATTGATGAACTTTGGTGAAACTTTCCCATTTCTTTTCACAGAGTACCTTTCTTTACTTTGTCATCCTTACCTGAGAACTTCTCATGTGGATAGAAATGGAGTTCATAACACTAATTATACACTCAGGACATGAATGGAACCTGAAGGCAGGCTGTCAGCTATATCAAACTGGTGTCTATAATCCCAGGTGAATGCAGATTTGCTCATTAGATTTTATTTTTTTTAATTGAATCTAATTCTTTTAAGTTTCTCTTGGGCATTCAGATTTTAGGGTATCTTTTCACACCTGAGGAGGCTGGAGACATTCATCTTTTAGCCTCACACCTTGCAAGTCACTTAAGGCTCACGGCAATTATACAGACTCTAAATGTACCTGCTGAGCTTCTCTCAAAGTAAAGTGTGCAGTGTCACCATTGGTCTGTTCTCCCAAGACCAACTGATTTCCTAGAGGAAAAGATACATTTTCTTCTGGCTGAACGGAAAATGGTTGGATGGGTTTTAAGTTTCGAAGTGGCGGGAGGTGTGGGTGGAAGAACAGACTATAAGAGGAAGAAATGATCATGGATGTCTCAAAAGTTTATGTAGCTGAGTGATTCATCTCACTTATATTTCATGAACACTAATCTTAAAAACAAAAAATCCAAACAGACACATTGCTAGAAATGGAAAGTCACTCAGTGGTAGCAAAATTCACTTCAGGCTGCTAATTTGTAAAGTAATGAACTCTTTTCGAACATAAAAGCCACATAAGGCATCTATTACAGTATTAAGGAGAGAAGGCAACCAAATCAGAGATGATATTATGTCTTTATTTCCTGCAAACCAGATACTATATGCACCTGAGAGCATGGCAGAAGGAACCATGATATTGCCCTATTATAGATTCTAATGGAAAGTAAATTAGATATAAAGACATCGCCTGACTTAACAGTCAGAGCAACACCGTGAACTGGAGAGCCTGAAATACTAGAAATAGTGCGTCTGAGGCTCTTCTGGTCTCCTGAGAAGTCTGAAACAAAGATGTGGTCCAGGAGGGAAGAGGGCCACAAGGACCAGCCGGTGCTTGCTGCTGTCTGTGTGCTTCCTGGACTCTGCAGCTCTGCCAAGCCACACGTGCCATGGGATGATTTGCACAAAGTTGACCTCTCTCTCACACCATTTTGGCCTCTTTCTCACCCCAGGACTCCCACGTACCGCCACAATCCACAGCACCCTGTGGTGGGAGAGTGGTTGTGGCACTTTACTGCAGCTGGGCTGTGCCACCCTGCAGGGCAGCGGCTTTGGAGGAACCTTGCTGAAGAGCATCCTGCGCAATGGTGGCATGGTGGTGTGGACTGTCCTCAGGCTCACGACCCAGTACAATACTGCTTAGGCCACTGTGAGTCAAAAGCTGCGATAGCCCTTGTTTGTAAGTGGTCAAGGGACTGAGACAGCCCTCCATGTTGTACTGGTTTCGGCTGGGACAGAGTTAAATTTCTTCTTACTAGCTGGTACAGTGTGTTTTGGGTTTAGTGTGAGAATAATGTTGATAACAGACTGATGTTCTAGTTGTTCCTAAGGAGCCCTTATCCCAAGTTAAGGATTTTTCAGTTTCCCATGCTCTGCCAGCAAGCAGGTGTACGAGAAGCTGGGGGGGAGCATGGCCAGGACAGCTGACCCGAACTAGCCAAAAGGATATTCCATACCATAGAAAGTCATGCTCAGTATATAAACTGGGGGAGTTGGCTGGGAGGGGCGGATAGCTACTCAGGCATTGGTCAGCAGGTGGTAAGCAATTGCATTGTGCATCACTTGTCTTTTTTTTTTTTTTTTTAATATTCCTTTTCATTACTATATTATTGTTGTTGTTGTTGTTGTTGTTATTGCTAGTATTGTATTTTAATTCACTTTAGTTATTAAATCATATTCTCCTTCCCATTCCACTGAGGGGGTAGGAGTGAGTGAGCGGTTGCATGGTGCTTAGTTGCTGGCTGGGGTTAAACATGTACAGAGGCTATCCCACAGCACCTGCACCATAGCCCAGGATCCATTTCTGTCTCGCCCTCCTTCTTCAGCTTCAGGCAGTCAGAGGAGGTTTTTTACAGTGTCTCAGAGAGGCAATGATATTACTAAGAAAAGCTGGATGAGAACAGAAGATACAAAAGGAAAAAAAAAAAAAAAGAGTGGCCTGTTAGGAAACCTGTGCCCCAACAGCAAGATGCATTAAGCGGCAAGATTGTTGCAGAGTATTTTCCTGGCGAAAGGGTGAAAAACTGGCAGCTTATGAAAAAGCAACTAGGAGGAACATGGTCCTGGCCATTTGAACAAGTGGGACTAGCCAGTTCAGCACACCCTTTCCACAATTTCCTTCATTTATGTGCTGGAATTTGAAATTTCACTTATAGATCCACATTTAAAAAACCCCAAATATACAGAACTTTAATTTCAGAGTGTGACTTCAATCTCAGAAAGTCAGCTTGGTCTCAAAGCCAACAAGTATGGTTCTTTGTAAAGCCAATCATATCCAAGTCTCACATAGCCAGGATTGTTCAAACTGAATGACTGCTGTTGTTCCCCTGACTTCTGTAGGACTTCCAATCCACACATAAAGTTCTGGCACCCTGTTCGAGTGCTGCATTGAGTTTGGACCTGAAGCAATCAAAGTCAGTTGAAAAAAGGTTCCCTTGGACAAAGGGAAGCCTTGCTTGGTTTGAAAGCCTCAGAGGGCACTTCTGTTTGGGTGTTCAGAGGTTTCCTGTTGACTCCTGGAGGGTACTTCTCTGCAGCAGTGGAAAGGCCCTTCAGGGTTTTCTGGGAGCTTTTGTTCTTTTCAAATGCATCTTGTCCCTTCGCTTGTTTGTCATTCAGACAGCAGCCTCCAGGGAAATGCTATAGACAGCAACAGAGGATCTGCAGAGAGCGGCAAGGGCAAGAGCTTTCACAGGAAAATGCACATTCATTCAGCTCTCTGCTTTTCTACAGCATCTTGGTGTGTTTCAACGGTTTGTCTGGAGGAAAGTGGGGAAATGAGCTTTTTGAAAGTGTTATTCTGGCACAGATCTTTTGGAGAAGAGTTTTCAGGGAGAAGAACAGAATAGAGATCTGAGAGGGCTTTGGTGTAACACTGCCTGGGCAGGACAATGATGGGAAGGAAGGGGATTTTCCTGCCAGTGAAAAGGGGAACAAGCTGTGGAAGAACAAAAAAATGAGTGCAATTGTGTCATGGGAATGATCTGACATTATGTGAGCATCATGTGGAGAAGGTTAACAGGACAAGGCCATCCATTAAGGTCAAGCCCCATGACTATTGTGGGACAGGGCTCCTGAAACTTTTTACTGTATTATGATTTTTCTTAGTAAAATCAGTAGTGCTTCCCAAGTCACTTGAACATCAGGGTTTTGAGGTGCCTGCTCTGGAGAGCTCTGCCTGGTCTGAGCACTTTCCCTTTGAAATTCCCAGAGCTAGCAGAAGGTTCTGCAGCATTTCATGGGTGGGTGGCCAGGAGAAAAGGAAGTTGACAGGAAACCTATTTTCCCTCAGATGGTGTTAGAAAATCAATACAGACTCCTGACACACTTCTATTTCATTGGACTGACAAAAGGACCAAAAAAAAAAAATCTTCTGCTGAAAAACTTCTGGCCAGATTTTGGTGAAGGACATGAGGAAGAAGAGGTAGGTAAGGTCTATGAAAGGCCACTGGGTATAGGACTTGGCTGTTATTCAGCATGCGATAAGATGAAATAAATAGAGAGGAGCTTCTACTGCGAGGAAGTGGGTCTGGTCCTCAGTATATTGTCTCTTGGCTGCAGACAACTGCCCGTGGAAGATTACTTCACCGGAGCCATCCAAAATGTTTCTTTTCTGTCTGGGTCTGCCTCTCCAGAAAGGTTGCACTAAGGTCAGGTTTTCTGCATCCTTGGGGAAGCTGGCACTTCTGAACAGCCCGAGGAGTATCTAGGACAGTGGTGTGCAGCCTGCGGGCTCTGGTCCCCCAGGGCTCGCTGCTGTTTCTGAGGGACTGATGAAAGCCGGCTCAGAATAGAAAGGTCAGTACACTTGAAGTGATTTTTCAGGAGTCTGCAGCTCTGCTAGCAAACTGCAGGGAGCCAAGAGTTACCACTCCAGAAATAATCATGGAATTAAAGCGTGGGCTTGATTCAAGCACTGAGGCTTGTACATGTGAGCCCTGTAGCCCCAGCAAGTCTTATGTCTGAACCAGAGCTAGTCATTCCTTTCCACCACATACTGCTGCCCAATCGCCTAGCAAGCAGATCTCCACATTTCTCTGTGCCTCTGGCCACTTAGCTACACGGAGGCTGAGCATTTCAATGCTCAGTTATTTGCCTCCTGACAGCTTTCTGCCAGGGCTCTGCAGTCACTCTGACCCCAATTTTTAAAAGTCCTTCGCACGCATCATCCTGACCAGACTTTGAAAGAGCTCATCTCTGTCTCCTCGGGCAGGTTTTCACCAGACCTCAGTTCGTTGGCATGGTGTACACCAAAGACCTAGCTGCCGTGCTTGTGCCTTGAGCACGAGCTGAGAATTGCTGTAACACCAGATACAACATCCAGAAAATCCTCTTGGGCTCTTTAAAACCACAAGCATCCCACCTGCAGTCAGACTAAGGATGACAGGCTTATCAGGTATCCATACTTGGACGTGGTCTCTAAGGACTTCTGTGAAAGGTATTAAAGTTTTGCCACTGACCTCAGTAAAAGCAAAATTTGTCTCTGCAGCATCTGCTTTTGAGGAGCATAATGTGTGACTACTCAGTCTGTACAACACCTAGATCAGTCTTATTGAGACCTCTGATCAGCACTGTTATATAAATATTAAATAATAGCACTAAAAGAGAAGGGAAAGAATTCCTCAAATTGGACAGTAGCAATAAAACAAGGAGTAATACATTAAAGCTGAAAAAAATTAAATTTACATTATTTAATTCTGTAACTGTGTGATTTAACTCGGTAAAGTGCTTAAGGGTCCATTTTGCATGAAAAGTGCCATAAAAGCTGAGCTTTATTGTCTCCCATTTGTCTTGGGTGTTAAGAAAAGTTTTCAGAGGCAGCAAGTACAACCAAGAGTGGAAACTTTGCCTACTAGAGGAGGTGCAGTTTGGACAAGGATAAGTCCGTGCATCCTCTGCGTAGTGCAGGTGCACTAATGGCTCTTTAAAATGATGATCTGGGTGCAACTTCTGCCTTAGGAAGTCTCAACACATTCATTGACATAAGGGGGCATCACAGTGTGCTGACTCTTGTTTCTTTTATCCCGTGCATCCCCTCTTAGGCACATCAGAAAAAGGAGGCTTGGTGTTGCTTAGACCCAGCCCAGCTTTTCTTTCATTCTTCTGAGACGTTCCTATATCGTGTGATGTGCGTGTTGGCTCTCTGAGAAGTTTCTTTCCTATGTCATCTACAGTTACCTTGAAGAGCAATTTGTGTCCTCCTTTAGTGTGGGGAGTGATTGAGAAACTATTTGGGAATTAAAAGCATCAACACTGGTAAAACTGGAAGCTGTAGCTCTAAAAGGGTGGTAGTAGCTGTGGTGCTCATGTCTTCCAGCCAGAAATCACTGGCACAGGTGAGTACACATACCCTCACAAACCTTACGCTATTTTGCCCATCCTGTGGGTAATGTGTGCACAGGCACTTTTACCTCACTTCATTTGGTGAAATCCAGAGCTTCAGGTTTCCAAGCACTACTGCCCTTATGTAAGATCAAAAAATCCTGACTTCAGAGAGGTTAGAGACAGGGCTTTTGGTTATTACCCTGTGTATTTCCCAGAAGGAGCACTAAGAGGGGGGGCAGGGGGGAAGACGTACTGCCTTTTTGTCTGTGTTTGTCCAGTGCCTAGCCAGATGAAACCCTGATCTCTCAATTTACTGCAGCTTTGAAGTGTAATGATGTAAATAGTAAATAATAGTGTGTTCAGCTTGTCTCTGCCTTTCCCCTGTGTAGTTTCTGGTACTGTGCTAAATTCACTTAAAATGAGAGTAAAAAATTGTTCTGTCCAGGTGCAATGGTGCTCTGATACACAGAGTGCAGGACTATTGCCACCAAATGATTCGTTATCCCAGGTAGAAAATGGGCACTTAGAATTGTGCCTAAGGATGTCAGTCCATTTCTGAAAGTTTCTGACTAGCCTATCTCTTTTATAATAATCATGACCTTGCCATTTTCTAATCAGGAATGGTTTTGAAATCCTTCAGGATGCTATATGCACTTGTAATATATTATTCTGTCACTAGAGGACTCTGTGCCATCCAGCTCACAAACATCCCTGGTCTACAAGTGAGACAAAGCTGAAGCTCAAATGTTGTAGGATCTGTTAGTGTTTTCTATTCCTACAGCTAATTTTAATAGATATCTCCTTTTTAAGGCAGCCTGATATTTCTATATTCTTCATGCTTTCATGAATGATAGGGAATTCACTGATTTATTAATATTCAGCAGCTAAAAATAATTCCTGTTTCTGGCTTAGCAGCAATACTTCTCCCTCTACATTAAAATGTGCAGGCCAAAACCACAAGCTTGCAGTATATGTTTTAACTTCCATATACCAGAGGAAATATTTGCTTTCAGCGTGTTGTTCCTCTAATGAGAAATTGGTAAAGTACATAAGCGTCTTTGAACAAAGTACTACTTTAAAGAAGGCTGAAATCAATATAGTCAATACACAGTTAAAAGTATAAAATTGCAGTTTTGGTAATGGTTAATAAGATGACAATGCATTTCATGTTTGCTTTCACTTCATTATTGGCACTTGTATTTCTATTTCTTTAGCGTTACTAAGCTTTAAACCAAGACCAGTATTCAGGATCTGGATTTTTTTTAGCTGTTGTGCAGGTTCTTTTTCTTCTCAGGTCTCACACAATTCTTGATAAAAGATTGTTAAAATCTCCTGAGTTAGGTCCTCCTCCTTTCTTAATAACAACAACAGCAACAAACCCAACAACAATAATAGGGGGATTGAGCCCTAAATCACAACATATAAAAGACTTTCCTCAAATAATGTTTTTGGACTTCCTTGTCCTATTCCTCTGTTGATCCTCTATCTGAAGGATGATTCCAGTTTGCAAAAAGTCATCAAGTCCTTGATACACACAAAAGCCTTCATCTCTGCCTGGCAGCTCTGCTGGACATGGTGCTTGCCCCCTCCTCTGCCTCCAGCACAGAGGAGCTCTTCCCTGCCACAGCTTTGGCTGTTTCACCTTCTGTTTGCCCCCTCCTCACTTTTCTCACTTTTTTTTACACTTCCCACTTTTCCTATCTTTCCTGCCCTCTCATGCAGTGTCTTCACCTTCAGAAATCAAAGAGAGTCAGGACATTGTTTGAGAAAGCATGGAGATGCTGGTCTCACACAACCCGCCAAATGGCGGGGGAGCAACCCCAGCTAGCCCCCCTCCACCAGCATGTATAACATTGAAAGGAAAGTAGGTAGGGTTTAAGCCTAGAGAAACATACTGCTAAGCTGCGCCTTGCCATGGTAACCCCCTCAGCCCAGAGTGCAGTAATCATCTTTCTAATCGCAGGATATCATCTTTCATTTTAGCAAACTGCACTTGGCACCTCGGGAAATTTCCTCTGAATGAATCACAAAAAAACCATTTCATTTCTAAATTACAAATTAAATGAATGATAATTAATTGAGCAAATATCTAGCTCTGTTACTGCCTCCCTTCCTGCTGCCTATAGACCTCCTGCAACTCAGGCTTCCCTTCTTCCCTTGCCTTGGGATCCAGCTTGTTCATCACAACCAGTTGCACTTTTTCTCAGTCCCTTCCCTTGCTGGCCCAAACATTTTCTATTCCCTCAACTCAGCAGCAGCTTTCTTCTCCTTGCTCTCTTCCCTGGCTGAAAGGGAGCGCAGTGATGAGGAAGGGTGAGGGGTCTGCATAAGTTTTCCTCCAGACCATGGCCCATAAACGTCCCACAAGAGGTTTCACAGTCATGTGGCTTCCAAGAGGCTACCTAATGCCTGCTGCTGGGTACTGAGATAGGTAATCAGTTCTCCTAATTTGGTCCCTGCTGTCTCTTTTGCCTCTGACACCCAAGCGGAGTGAGTGGTGAGGTCCTCCTTTTTGCCCAAGTTCCCCAAAACTGGACATTTTACTGGATGTTCCCACACTGTCAGTAACAGTGAGGAGCTTCTCAGTGCTGCCTGAGAGAGGTAATAGCTGGCAGAGTGCAATAAGCAGAAATGGAGGTGGTGGGATTGCCTGGGAGAAAGTTTGTTCCTCTTTGAGTGAAAGACAACACCTTAACCATGTCTTTTCGGCTGGAACTATAGGCTTCCTTCAGCCCTTGCTCACTCTTTCAATATCTTCTTGAGTCTGTGTCATTTTGAAGTTTTTGAGTTTCTAAGAAGTACGTTCCCTCTGAGCTTTTCCTTCTCTCAAAATTGATTCCAAGACCTTTCAACTAAACTTCATCTGAAGTTTCTAGGACAAGCTGGCTTGAGGATAAGATGCAGTTAAAAAAACCCACAAAGCAATGGAAAAAAAATTCAGGATGCCACATTGGTGAGGTTTACATCTATTTGGAGACCCAGCCACAGGCTGTATCAGATATTAAACCTCCAGTCAGATGCACCACCTTTGCTCCCTGGCGAAAATAGTGGTGTCATGACAATAGCAAATGGTGAACAACAACAAGGAAAAAAGCTAGTTTATTTTATTTTTGTCAGAGTAGTTATGGACAGAATCCATTCTGAGGAAGGAGAGAAATCTCATTCAGAGGCTTGTGTTAATTCCAAGTGAGCACATAAATCCAGTTTGGGGTTTTCTGCTTCACATGGCACTTTTCTCCTGAGATTAGATATTGGTAAATCTTGAACTGCAGCTCTGTATCCAGCTCAGATAGTTTTTTGCAGAAATGTAATTGAAGCCAGAACACAGACACCCATGTGGGAAAGAAGAGAGCTAGAGTTATAAATATAAAACATAGAAAAGGAACTAACTGATGAGCAAAACGGGGTATTATGGGATGCGGGAATCACACGAATGCACTAAATGATGGAACATGCCCCCTGCTCTCAGAATTAGCCGCTTCATTAGCAACGGCTCTGCTCAGTCAGGGAAGTTAATTAAAGTCTGCAGCCGGGCGTGTACAGAGAGAGCAGCCACGGCACGGGGAGGCTGCCGCTGCTCCGTGCAAGCTGACGAAAGAGATTTTGTCCTCTTTCACTTCCATGTCTGGAGCAGATGCGTTCACATACCTCCATTAAGGAGGTGGCAATCAGTTTCTGCACCAACCGCCTCGTCGCTGACAGCATGTGCAGTGCTGTGCATTCTGCCACAGAGGGAGTATCACTGATTCAAGGGCACGTTCGATGTAAGTGTGAAGCGTTGTGTGTGGTGGCAAGCCCATAAAGGCACACGATAACATGTTTCAATTGTCCAGATGGACAAGTATGGCCAACTGCAAGGTTGATGCAATTCCCTCAAGTTCAGTACTGTTACACTAAGGGAGAATTTAGCCCGGAATATCTGCACTCTGGGAAGACAGGGTCAAATAAGGCTCCATTGCTCACAATAAAAATTGGTTGTATTCATACCATGAGCTTTGCAGAAGGAAAGAATCCAGAAGGAATAAACCCAGAGGAAGCAGCAGGACGGGACAGGGTTTCCCAGGCATTAGCAAGTGGCTTGTAAAATTCTGGTCAGAATTAGCAACACTGGGTTTTAACTATAGATGGAGGATATGGGCTGCTTTTTCTGGTAGCTTAGCGTCAGGCCAATGCTTTTCATGGACATACCTGGGCAGACATAGACAAATGGCAAAGTTTGATTGAAAATCTTGGCTCTAGTTTACTGGTGGATCAATACAATAGCTCTCCCAGCCTTTCCACTCTGCCTCCCACGGGTCAGCAGGAGACCAGCAGCAGGTGGAAGAACTTTGCATTTCAAGTGAATGCCACGATTTTTAGCCACTCTGTTACCTAGGCTACTCTGAGGCTTAGAACCAAAGGACTCTCCAGCTAAAAGGATTGGAAAAAACAGCAAAAATTCTCCAAGATTATGAAACAACTGCAAAGCAAGTAAACTGACTTATTGCAGGATTTGTAAAAATAAATAAATAATGTCTTCAGGGCTTTCAAGCTTTGCCATACTTCGCTTGAGTGACTCGGTAGAGCTCAACTGTGAGGGAATTAAAAAAACAAATCCCAAGCCAGCAACCTCCAATTTCTCAAGGGATTGCTCCAAAGCTGTCAGCGCTGCACTACACTTGGTAGTGCAGCATAAGTCTGGTTTGCTGGCCGTCCCTTCGTGCTTAGAGGTTCGCTCAGCAGCGGCGGGGAGCCAGCTGCCTCTCCCTTTCTTTCGTGAAGCCTTCCCGAGCGTGGGGTCTGTGCAGGCAGAGGAATGCCACCCGCACCCTTTGGGGAGCCCAAAGGCAGCCGTGGAGTCCCTGCGGTGGCCTGGTCCCAGCTGTCGCTACTTCAGCGTACAAGGGGAGAAATTAAAAAAAAAAGGGGTAAATTTCTATGTTGGGTACATTAATAGAAAACCAAGGTTAGTATGGAGGGGAGACCTTTCAAAAAGGCAGAGGAGATAGCTGGGGACAGGCTCTGTTTCAGCCATCCTGTGCATGACTTGGAGTCCCAAATCACTGGGCCAGTGATGGGCTCACACTGACATTTAGTTTTTGTCACTCTCTTCCATTTTCACTGATGGGTACTTTCAATCTTCAGACCAGCAATGAGATGAAGGACTGGGCAAAACAACACAGCAGCAAACCTGGATGAATCCAGCAAGTGCTTTCCATTAAATGCCTGTTTGTTCCCCCCCCTTTTTTTTCTGTGTTTAAGATGCTTTTGGTGTTTGCTTTCCAGAAATACTTTAGCAAAGCAGCTTTGCCAGAATGAATGCTCATGAAAAATGAATGTTGAGACTGAATCTGCAAATATTCACTGAGAGTAAATTTCTCATTGTGCAAGCAATTGTAAAATTCATAATTTGCCCTGTATTTTCTTATATAAATTATACAATCAGGGCACAGTAACAATATGAAGTGAATTATGTATCTAACCAACATCGCATGCATTCCAAATATCCTCAACAAATTGCTGGTGAACAATCTACAGGCTAAGAATTATTTGCTAGCAAAATGCATGAATCATTTCAAATAACAAATACATTTGAGGAAATCCTCATCTATTCCCAGACAATCTGTAAATAGAAAGAGAGAGTAAAAATGAAAAAAAATGATCCATTGTGCTTAACTCACTCAATCCAACTCTGTAATTGACCATTCATCTGATTAAAAAGCCATCAAGGACAGGCTCTTGAGGATGGAGTACCTGGTGCAGATATCAGACTGACAAAATCAGAGGCTTCATTTGGACCATCACACGGAGAGCAACATGCCAAAAAATACTTTTGGTGTGAAGAGCTTCCTGTAGGGAGAGAATCAGAGATCTTAGCAAAGATCTGCAAGGCTTCCTCAAGTTCTGCTTCCTTCATGGGGAAAGTAAGACACGACTGCATAGAAACCTTTCAAATAGTGGCCTTTGGGATCCCACCTCAGCCTGGGTAAACCAGCTTTCACCTTCACCGAGCCAGGGAGATACTGTTTGAATCTCCAGTTGGGTTGGTGACTCAACACTGGGCTAAGGGGACAGGAGGTCTGAGTTCTGCTTCCCTCTCTACTTTGAAAACCTGCAAATCATTTCACCACTTGTTACTGTTTTTCTAATAGCCCTCTTGCCCCATTGTTTTTGGCAGAAGTTGGAATCCACTGGGGCTAAGGGCTGTCTCCCCCTGAGGCGAAAAAGGCTGCACACCAGGGCTGATTCTCACCCGAGCACCCTGAGACCAAGGCAGCAAACGCAATCTTCTTGTTTAGGTTGCTATAGTTAATGGACAGAAGCAATCCCAGAAGTCTCATCCCACCTTTCTGAAATATGTATCCTAGACTGGGCTGGTTTGCTGTTGTCTTTTACACTGTAGAGAGACCCCTTCAACCAGCTCAGTATAGGTGCTTCACTTTCAGATGGCTAAAATCAGCTGAGATTAATCCCTTTCCCCAGATTCATACAGCACCTTGCACAACGCAGCCCAGATCTTTGTTGAGACCTCTAGACATTAGTGTGGTACAGATGATAACCAATGAGAGAAAACTTAATTAAAAATTGCCCATGGGGACTGCCTTCTATTCTAGGTGTTCAAGGCTTTTAATTTAAAGAACAGAATGATTGAATCTTCCCATCACATCAGTAAGGTAGATAATCACCCTTAAAATTTCTTCTAGCATGAAAATTCAGGCAGAGAGACACAGAAAGTACAACAATAGAAACACAGGCTCTAACGCTGCCTTCACATCCCAACAGGCACACTGTTAGCAAGGATACAATAAGACTGGATAATGAAATAAGGTAGACAAATGGCTTGTGAGAGGAAGAAAACCTCCTGAAGTAAGTTTGAATACGTATTCAGAAGTGTTGTTCCACAAGAAAGGAAAGGAAACGTGATTTTGTGCTATTGTGCTCACAGGCCGGTGACTTTTGAAGTAACTCAGAAAACCCATGATGAGTGCGGTCACCTGATTTCTATTCCTCTCTCTGCGTGAGAAGCGCAGAAGTCCTTTTCTGCACAAACACTGCGGCTTCTCCCTCGAATGAGCTCACTGCAGGTGCTGTCATGCGATTGGAAGGGAAACGCAGAGGTGCTCTGCTTTTGGGGTCCTCCTGGCAGAATCCGCCGCAAAGTGGGGACGCCTTCCAAGGGAGATGGAGATACCCGAGTCAGCACTGGACTTTGCTGTCAGTGTCCATGGCCACTTTCCAAACCCTCATTCGCAGCTGTGGCCGGCTGCCAGATTTGGAACCATTATGCAAGTGAGCTCACTATTAGTCAGCCACTTTGAGCTGAGCTGCTCTTTTCTTCCCTTAAAGGATAGTCCCACATTTCATGTCCACAGTGCAAAATTATATCTGACAAGTAATTTAAAACCCAAGATGCCTTGATATAAAGCCTTACTCCAGTAAATGGGATCAAACAGCAGGGCATTTCATTTGACAGAATGGATATTTCTAGTTTTAATATTACATTAACTTTTCCTCTCCGTGCCTCGCATGGATTTTTCATTCTTAGGCAGCAGCACCTGGCTGCTAACCAGAGTCGTAAGTCTGAGAGGGGGTTCCCCAGGATTTCAATGATTCCCTTGGGGTCAGAGAGGGTTCCTGGATGGGTGTCTATGCTTGTCTATACCTTCCTTCACTTGTGCGTGGTGAGAAACTTTGCAAGCCCCCAGCCCAGCTGTAAGAGCTGCATGTTTTACCTACTGAACCCAGCCTGCTCCAGAGACAAAGGTGTTCCTCTCTGAGGGATCAGAGTGACCTCATCGCTCAAAGGTAATGTAGGATTAAATTGCTGATAACCACAGCAGCTTAGCAGGCTGCTGCCCTCCAACTAATACATCTTTGCAAGAGACCTGCAATATCACCTCTGGTCTGGGGCCTGGGTAACACACTCGCAGTTTGTGAATCAGAGCTGACTTGCATCTTCCTAGTTCAGTGTACGGGCAAATGTCAGTGTCTGCCTAGACAGTAGTGTAGACAAAACCTCACTCTATCTTTTCCCTTGTGACCCCTGAGAATTTTGTAGTCACAAGGAGAGTCTCTAGTAGAAACTTCTGTGGAGTGAGTGTTAGCATCACAGTGCTAGCAAATGAGAGGTTTTATACTTGCCAGAAGGTGATTAACTATAATATGAATAATACAATACCTATCCTAGACACCCTGGATGAAAACTCTGAGTAATCACTCCAGCATGATGAAGTAAAGTGCTCTAGCTAAATGCCTGAGTGCTACATAACAACAGTTTTTAATTAAAGTAACCAAATATATCTTTAATGTTGATTAAATGAACTGTAGATCTGAGAATTCTGTAATACATTTTAGACATCAGATAAAGATTTATCTTTGGTCAGAGACAAAGCATGGAAAACTTAGCATGACAAGTGAATTTCAGGAACACAATCACAGCTGAAACCAGGAGGGTTTTATGGAAACTGTGGCAGAAAATTTACAAACCTCACTGACCAGGAACACCAAAGTGCCTTTACTAGAGGGACAGAACGCCAGAGTCTCTGTAGACCCCCCACACACTGCCAGTGCTGTGTTACTTGACATTGCCAGGAGGGAGAAGGAGGACCTTCATGTTAATAAAAAACCAGCTCAAACAGAGCTGTATTGACATGCATCAGATAAGAGGTAGCCAGCACTGTCTCAGATCCCTTAACATGATTGATTGTAATAATTTAATCATGTACCAGTTGTTGTTTTTCTGTCTATCAAGCCTTGTTGCTGTATTTCAATGTCTGAAATGATACAGAGTGTTTTCCATAGGACTTTGTTATTCTTGACAAAGAGTAATGTCAAGAAAAATGCCTTCTAACTGTTTCTGCCAAAAGCGGGAAAGAGAACAAAAGAATCAACACTTGCACATGCTGTCTGTGGCTTTATGGATGAAATTCATGCTCCAGCTGGGTTGTGCAACGTGAAAACACCTCCTCCTCTGCATGAAACCCACATGACCTCTCTGTCTTGCCAGCAACTCGCCAACTGATCTGAAATGAATGCCACTTGAAATTGTCACAATACCCTTCTTCAGATGATGTATCCTGCCTGCACAGAGCTCATCCACCAGGTCCTGTCTGCTCTTGCACCCCTCTTGAAGAGCCTCATCTGCAGCTACATTTACTCAAGTTTACTTGAGAATAACTCAAATTTCTCTTATGTGTCCTTGCATATTTTTCCTTTGCATCCTTGGACTGTCTGCTTCTTATGGAAGCTGTTTTCTCCACGATTCAAAACTCCAAGCTAGTGCTGTGGAGACCGTTAGGCTCAGTTTTAATTAACTACTTCAGGTATCTGAGCAATAAAGCACGTGTTTCAGCTGCCAGACATTACTTTGGGTTCTGGGTATTCCTAGGTCACGTGTGTTAATGTGGTTGGCACGCTAACTGTACCCAACCAGCTAGTTTGTCCAGTGCTTCTACATTGTCCGTTCGTGTTTTGAATGTATCTGGCATACCATGAATCCTACAGAAAATACGTGTTTAATCCAAATTAGTAAATTGTACCATGTCTAATATCTTTGAATCATTAACTGGATTTTTAAATGCAAAAAAAATTGCATTAATTGCATTAATAATCCTTACCTGTTCAAAATCATTGAGGAGTACTGGTCTCTCTACAGCAAAAACAGCAGCTGAATTGACATCTAGCATTCTTCTGATTTGTTTTTTACTACCATTTCTTTGTCCTTTTAGCTATGCAGGGGTTCATTTTTATCCCTTCAGGTTTTCCGTGAAGGCAAGTCCCCTTGAAAATTCATGTCCTTACTGGTTTTGAAGAAAATGGGCTGTAATTAAGCAAAGTTGCATTAGTTACAAAGTTGTCATCTGCAAAACACCAAATACATAAAAGCAGAGGAAATGCATCATTAGGGACATAAATCTTCTCTTCTACCCACCTAATAAATAAACACATTATTCTTATCAGGTATAAAGTACAGCACACTTCATCATAGCTCCACAAACGTAACCCCCCACCTGTTCTTTCAACAGTGGCATTACAATGAAGTGCAAAGCTTTCCTTAAAAACAAACAGAAAAAGTCGTGACTCAGATTCCTACAGTGGTGTAAATCAATATAGTTCTTTTGGCTTCAGAGATTCCGAGTTGTTTTACATTAGTTAAAGATGTGACACATTATATGTGAACTTTTTTATTCCACTCCATAATTCTTCCCCTTTGCAGCTAATATTCTCTTTTGTCTCCTCCATGTTGTGGGCTGGTAGGATCCTATTTATAAATCAAAACTGGTGTCTTCTTAAAGATGTGTTCTAGCTCAAACACGAATTAATTCAGGGCAGTATTAGGCAGTTGGTCAGACTCCATCATCTTACTTGTTCCTTTTCACCTTGCAATTAGTGAAGCTTTTTGAAGAGCTCAAGAGCAACAGAATTTTGGTATTCCCCAACGCTTATGCCGCACAGCAAGTCTTTCTTTCCATTGATACCAATGGGTTTGGCTGAGACCCTTCTTTTGGAAGGGTGATCCAGCCTTACCAACTGTGGGGTCTGCACTGCAGTTATGGGACCATCCTGATGGAAGAGCCAGCACAGCGGTAGCAACAGCAACAACTTGCAGAAGCTCAGAGCGAGGAGGAGACTGGTACCATGAAAGCAGAAGGAGCAGGGATCAGAATAAGACTTGGTTTATTAGGCAATTTGCCAGGACAGAAGGAGTTATCCATATTTCCAGGCCATGTTTTGCCTCCTGAAAAGCTATTCACAGTCACTCTAGGGAAACGATGATCAGAGAGACTAGCTGTGGTTACTAGTATGGTTCACCATACTGGGTGAAGTATGATCTCAAAGGCACATGGTGCTTGAGAAATGCAAACAACAGGTTTCAGAAACTTACTGGTAAAGTGGATTTTGTCCTGTGGTCCCAAACTGCTGAGAGACCATACGTTTGAGGAGAAACTGCTGAATCTGCCCCCTGCCTCAATCTCTGTAGTTTGACCAGAGACCACATCAGAGGGCAAGCTCGTAAACAGACTATGTGGGTGGTAGGGGAACTTGGGAACAACTTTGGGCCTCTGCTGGGCTGACAGTGCTGGGATGTCAAGGGACACAGAAAAGAATTGACTGCAAGGCTAATACAAACACCTGGTCACTGTGGAGCTCAATGTGGTGGACAAAGTATGGCTTCAGATTTTGCCTCTCCTTATGAAGCAAACCATATGGAATTTAAGGACTTCAAGCAGTTGCAGCATCCCTGTGGTTAGTGTAGGTTTCTCTCTTTTTCCCCGTGTCCTTAGGAAAGCAGAAAATGCCCCATACTGTGCTTCTGAAATCAGCAGGAGTTATATGACTTGCCTTCCACAGCTACAGCACAGAGCCAGACTGACCCAACAATTTGTTCTCATTAACTGCTGCCTGCATTCTTTGCATCCTTCCTCTCCTCTGGCTCTGTGAAAGCATTTCCCCTTGTGCAGTTGTCAGTCCTGAAAGCAGACGGGTACACCTCTGCTAATTCTGTGGTTTCCACAACAGGGAGCAGGTATGGTTGATACCTGGCAAAGACCGGGTGCAGTGCTCTCTGCCGAGCTGACTGGCTTCGGAGACCACTGCTGACTGAGGACAAGACCCTGGCCAGGTGAGCAAGTGGTTACATGTCTACAAAAGAAGCAACATTTCCAAAATGCTGCTGATCATAATAAATTCCCCAGAGATTTCATGGGCATATAATCCAGCTTCCCTGTGCTATTTACAAATTGCTCAGTGGAGAACTCTTTGGACACAAATAGCAAAATACATTCTCAGTCCCAGGCAGCTCACAGCTAAGGAATGCATGTAACAAATCACAGCCAGTGAAACAGCATGAAGACATTTTAAAAAAATCAGGGACTATAATTTTTAATCTCAGTAATAGACAATTACTATATTTCTTAAATCCAACATCATAAAGTTTAGTTACTGAGTAGTCTCAGCCAGAACTCATAATTAAGACAGAACTTTAATATACAGCAGTTAATCTATGAATATTAGAGGAAACATCCAGAGAGGAATAGTCTAAGATCTGAACATCTTGCCTTCTTCCGTGCAAGGATGCAGCTCTGTGAACCAGTCAGAGGAGTCCTGTTAGAAAGATTTTGGGGTGACACGGGGCAGCACAAGGCTCTTAATAGATGCCCTTATGGATTCAAAGATTATTTGAGAGTCTCAGATTTCAGCTACTGATTAACTTCTCCTGAAGGATGTGTTAGGCAGAGGGCTTTGATTAAGATATTCCTAGCAAAATCTCACCCCTACAGCAAATAAACCAAAAATTTAAGCTGTGCTCTGGTCCTGTAGACACTGGCCGGGTTTCAGCTGATGACTTCTAACCAAATCTGCATGCAGTCTGGAAATGAACCTAGTCCACCTTACTGTTTTTTTGTGAAAGCAGCCCTTCCCTCCTATCTTCCTCTTTGTTTTGCCTGCCTCCAGAAAGCAGATTGCACAATTTACAAACCAGGCTGACTGTGTTATTTTTAAGTGAGCGTCATTTTGAGTTTCAGGTTTTAAGTGACTCAAAAAGCTCAAAAATGGTGGCCTTGTACTTAAAAAAAAGATTCTGACAACACCTGGAGATTAAATCCATGGATGTTCAGAGAGGCCTGGGTGCTCATCAAAATGGTGGGGTTTTTAACTGTTATATTCATTATAAAAATAATCAAAATAAAACAATAGGACAACTGCAAAGTACTGTTTACTGCATGTTGTGGATTATAATGAGATTTTGAGCAAACAAACTCCATTCCAAAACAGGTGTTAAAAAACAATAACTACAAAAATCTTATAAAAGAGAGACGACAACCACTGTGACTTCAGGTTTTATTTGCACATGGGAAAGACAGACTTGCAAAGTGTCATTTAATTGGAATTTTGATTATTACTACAATGTGGCACTAACAGCAGTATTAGAGGAGACCCATGCAGGGTTGAGCTGATTAATCGAGTTGACTAGCCCATTGAGAGCTTAAAGTTGCCTGACAATTCAGCCCATTAATTATCAAGATGCCATATTCCCTCCCACTGGGCTCTGCTGCATTGAACTCACAAAAGCTTGCAGCTCCTTCTGCAAGTTTTTCAGAATTTCTTATAGGTAGTATTTTTTCTTCATAAGAACATGCATGCCAAGTCAGATCAAAGGCTACATTGCCACTGAAAGTAGTCAATAGCAGGTCCAAGGGGGGATTGTAACACCAACCTAAGTACATAAAGGTATTTCCTCAGAATATGTTCCCAGCTTCCAGGATCTCGTTGCTTTCTCAGCCTGTGTAAACTTTAAGCATCCATTATTAACTCCCACAAAGAATCCCACTGCTTGCTTACCCTTTCTGTGAAGAATCAGCTGATAGACACATCACTTGCAATTTTAATTTTTTACCCCACAGAAAGAGAGGATGGGAGGCTGCTATGATTAGGTTGGTCATATGCAGTTTTAACTTTCCAAAGGGAATTTCCCAGAAACTGAATGTCCCAAGAATCAGGAAGCTGCAAAATTGGCGTAATGCTCCCTTTGCACTGATTCAGTAGCTACATCAAAGATACAGACCTTTATTTATGCAAGTTGCTTCAGTCATCCAACAGACTAAATCTATCACAGCAGAGCAACTGTGCATTAGCGTCTTCTACAGGGTGATCCCAAGACATACAGGAAAACTACCAGTTCCTGTTAGATTGCATAGGAAAGTTCTATAATGATTTATAAATTAAACTTGAAACTGCCAAGCGTATTTTCAACATCCCGCCAGAGAAAACTGTTAAACAAACAACACAAACAGACTGGAATAGAGATTAAATCTTCTGGAAAGGGTCTGGAAACTGCTTACTTTATTTTCAAAACCAGCATAACAAAAAGACTAGATAATAATACAGAATGAAAGAAAATTAATTGGGCCCATATATTTTTTTGTACATGCACAGGATGAAGTTGTCTTGCAGTCTTGCTCTACGCATGTAGAACAATAAGCAATCTTTTCTATTTTGCAAGGCTGATGCATGCTTACACAAGCTGCAAATCAAACCAAAATTCTTCATAAACATGCTCTGAATGGGCACTGATTTTAGCTGCATACAGCACTGGAATTTAGAAAAAACAGCTTTTTCTTTCTAGCAAGTTCCTAAATTCCACAAAGCAATCAGCAGGGCTGGTGGAGGGAAATGAAAGCCGGTGGCGGGGGGGCGGAGGGGTGGAAAAGACAAGTCTGTCTGTGAAGAGGCAGCTGAGGAAAAGCCACCCAGTCCAAGTGCATCCTGCACTTGGAAGGCATAATGCCTTCAAAAGCGCCTAAGTGACAACAGAGATTCAGTGAACCTCCACAGGAATATTTCCGAGCAGAGCTAGAGCAGGACACTTTCCCACAGAACTCTCTGGCTGGCTCTTCTGTCCCAGGAAAGGTGCACAGGTATACAAAGCCCATGCTCCGTGTTCAGAGGTATTCTGAGCCGTGATTGCGTGTCAGGTGAAGCTGGTTTGTCTGCTGGAAACCCTGCCCGCTGCAAACCCAACCTGCTGCTCCTAACCATGACAGTGATTAGTGTCCCAAGCTATTCAGAGCTAGAAGACCCCTGGATGTGCTGAAAGAACAGCAGCAATCACGGCCCTAACATGAGGACCTTACAGTAAGAGGTCTGGGACTAACCCCTACTCCACTCCTGCTTCAAGCTAAGAGCCCAGAGCAGGCATCTCACTCCGTCTTTGACCATTACTTTAGGTAGTCTGAATACGGCCCCTGGTATGGTTGATGATTTGATGGGATTTAGACTCTTGACTCACTTAACACCTCATTTTCTAAGCTGTTTTAGGTACCTGCAGGTGAAGGTAGGCACTTACTAGGTTTTTGTACAGCACCTAAAGAGAGGGGTGATTTCAGTGGGATGTAAGCACCTCATCTGCACTTTTGAGAGCACCGTTAGGCAGAAGTGTGTATTTTTAGGTGCGCAAATACTGTGGGAATTCGAGTTTGGAATGCAGTAGAGCACATGGTTGATGGGAGATCATGTCAGCTGTAAGGAATTCACTGCATTTTCCTCTGCTTAGAAAACCTGATACATGGCAAAGTTTGCTCATAATCCTCACGCAATTGGAAAAGCAATGCAGGCACCTGGCCCCCACCGCTTCCACAGCCCAACCTACACTATATGCCTGATTACTACTTTGTCTCTTTCTTTCATCTTCTAGCAAATGAGATCCACACAAATGGAAGGAATTTCAGCATCTTTTAATTCTCTACAAGCCTTTAAAAACAGGCCTCTCAATTTTAAAAATTCTCCTTACTTCAGTAATACCAAGCTTTTTACATGGTAGGTTTCTTCACTGGTGCTTTCAGAGCACTTCATAAGTGAGTTTAATAGCTCATTACTATTTTATATATGGGGAAACTGAGGCATAGAGGCGACTGCAGTGTGCACAACTTCATTTATCAGGCCAAAACTGAGAAAAATGCTCTGGATTTCCAGTCTAGTGCCCTGGGCTATACTTTATTTACATTAATATCACTAAATTCATAATTCATTAGATAGTCTTATATGTAGGTTGTGCCACAAACATACAGCTTTTAAAAAGACACTTTTTAGAAAGAATTTGTTGCTTGGGTTTCCACCTCATTAAGAGACACTTGTGAGCATGCTAAAGACAAAGCCAGATTAAAAAAATAATAATAAATCACTTACAGTGAGGGATGGCTATTTCAAAAGAGAAAAGCAGCAGCAGCTCCAGCAGATAGAGAGTTAAGTCCCTGCTGAGGTCTCCTGCAGCCACAGGTGTTTGAGTCCCAAACCAGGTGGAGTTTGAAGGCCTAATCAGTAACACCAAGTGCTGCGGTTTCAGCCCAGCTGGTAATAAAGCACCATGCAGCCAGTCACTCGCTCACTCCTCCCCCTCCCTGGTGGGATGGGGAGAAAATATAAAGGCAGCTCATGGGCTGAGACAAGGACAGGCAGGGATCGCTCACCACTTACGGTCATGGGCAAGAGACAGGCTCAGCTTGGGGGAGAAACAAAATCAATTTAATTTACTACCAATCAATCAAAACAAGGATAACAAGAAGTAAAACCCAACCTGAGAACAGCTTCCCCCCAGCCTTCCCTCCTTCCCGCCTCAGCCCCACTCCCTGTTCTCTCCCCCTCCTCCCACCAGCGGCGCAGGGGAATGGGGAATGGGATCCGCTCATCCCACCTCGTCTCTGCCGCTCCTTCCTCCTCAGGGGGAGGAGGACTCAGCACTCGGGCCCTGCTCCGCCGGGGGGTCCCTCCCGCAGGAGACGGCCCTTCACCAACTGCTCCAATATGGGTCCTTCCCACAGGCTGCGGTTCCTCACGAGATTCTCCAATGTGAGTCCTTTCTGTGGGCTGCGGTTCCTCACAAACTTCCCTGGCATGAGTCCTTTCCGTGGGCTGATCTTCAGTCACAGACTGCTCCAGCATGGGCCTTCCCATGGAGTCCCGGCCATTTTGGGCGGCCTTCACTCCCCCACTCCCCTCCACGGGCTGGGGGGGACAGCCTGCCGCCTCGCTGCGGGCTGCGGGGGCATCAACCTCTTCCAGCACCTCCTCCCCTCCTTCCTCACTGACCTCGGGATCTACACAGGGGTTTCTCTCACATTCCAATCTCCCTACTCCCTGCAGGTTCCCCTTACTAAACCTGTTCTCCCAGAGGCGCTACCGCTGTCACTGGTTGGCTCGGCCTTGGCCAGCGGCGGGTCCATCTTGGAGCCGTGGAAGCTTCCAGCAGCTTCTCACAGGAGCCGGCCCTGCGGCCCCTCCACTGCTACCAAAAAAACCCCACCACACAAACCCAGAACACCAAGACGCACCATAAAAGCAGCTGCTGGCCCTCGAGCATATTTTTATGGGTAGAAGGATGATTTGCTCCATAAGGGATTGTAGGCTAGGCTATGAATGGCAGAAAGCAAGCTATCAGAGAATTTTTTTTTTTTTTTGGGGGGGGGTAGTGGTGGTGTTTATTGTTGTTTGGTTAAGTTTGGGGTTTTTTTAAGTTGAGACAACTTCTGAAAGTTAACTGACAGCTGAAAAGCAGACTGGTGTAGGCAGTGATAAGGATGAATTTTCTTTATGGCTAGAGAGGGTCTGAGCAATAATAATTCTCTGGTAGAGCAGGAGAAACCCTCCTAGATTTTAATTGAAAGTGAATTCTAGAATGTCTCTCACTTCTCTGCTTCTCTAGTCCTTTGAAGAGACAATATGAACTCCAAGCTGATGGTCCTCTCCTCCTGTATGAATAGAGAAATGAATGACAAAACAAATGTCACTTCCAGCATTTTTAGTGCACTACAAAGCAAGCTAGATGATTTATGGGGAAGTGAAAAATGAGATGCCTATGGTCTAGATAACTAGAATCTTGAAATAGCTGAGATGTGAGACCTTTGCAGCAGTTTTCCTCTGATAAGTTAGAGATGCAAACAAATGGCTTGGGTTCAGGTCTCTGGGTGGGATTCAGCTCCTGAGCTCCATACAGCCCATGGATAATTAAAAACTGACGAAGGTATTGTAAATAAATATATCATACTCAGTTCAGAGTGATTTGTGGTGTGGTGGAGGAGGGAACAAGAGAAAACATGAAGGGTATGAGTTACAGCTGTATGATTGTTCTCTTCTTTGGGTTGTTTTTAAACATGGTTTGTTCTTGGGATTAGATTTGAAGGCTCAAATTAGGATATGCCTTTAGGTGTGTCCCTACCTAATAATTCTGGTTACATATTGACAGCTGTCACCAATTTTGGTAGGTGCAGAGGACATAAAGAGCTAGTTCCATACCAGCTTTTGAAAATACACTTGCTTGCAGCAGACCCTGGAAGGTCCTTAACTGTAGGAAGGCTGGGAGGTCAGGCATAACCTGGTCTCAGAAGTGCTGTGGGACAGATCTTAATGTCCCAAGTGCAAAACTTCAATCGCAGTTCATGGTTTTGTCGCTATGAGTTAAAGGCATGAATGAAAAAAAATAGGTGGTGATAAATTCTGTACTTGCAGAATGCCAGTTTTTCCCTTATCCTTACTAAAGAGAAGGTCTTACTAAGAGGGGCCTGTCCAAAGAGAAAAGAGGGCTCTTGTACTTCCATACTTCTCTAACAAAAGCAGAGCTTGTCTGTTCTTCTGAGACCTCCTGTCCAGAATTTTCCAAAGCCATGATAGCAAAAGAACCCCTCCTTATCACAGCCAGTAGAAAAAAAAAAAGGCAGCAAAACATATTGCTGCTCCTAACTCACTCCTGGTGACTTATGGAAGGCTTCTCCTTATTTTTGGCCCCCAGCCTTTCTTGTGCTGCTTGTGACCACTGATTTCTTTCACAGGTTTTTTTTTGTTGTTGTTGTTTTTTTAACGGGTTGCAATGGATGCTACCCTGAAAAGTGACTGTGGCTTGTTGCAAGATTTGGATGTCATTGCTAAAGGGTCAGAAACTGTGGTAAAGGTACCTTTAGAAAAACTTGGCAAAGGTCACCAATCACTGGGCTTATTTGGATGGTATTAGCCAAACTCTGCTTATGGCTATTTCCAAGGATGACTGAATCTGAGAGCTAGCTGAAAGGCTTTATTCAATGCAGTATTTTCTGTGAATGAAAAACAGCTTTTCACCTTTTCCGTATGACAGCACACTTTTCAACCCAGTGCTTCCCTATTTTGGGCACTGCAGAGGCCTGCTCCACTGAACTGATGCCATCGAGGAAGCAGGGATGAGGCACTCCGTGTCTGGCAGTTTTCCTTAAAACCCCTCATGACCTTCTACATGGCATATTGAGCGATGAAAATGCTTGACTTCTCACTCCCTGCTTCCAAAGCTGTTCTTTCAAGGGGTGTTCATGACTTTTTCCTCTCCCTTCCTCCCCTGAGTCACCTTGGGCCTACAGTTTAGTCTTCTATGGAGCCGCAGTGACTCCAAAAAAATGAGAGATGCAAGGTGTGCCTGCTGCACAGCCAAAGGGTCTGCAACCTTGATCCAGGAACATACATGACTTCATTGAACACCTTCACCAATAGCGATGGGGAAAGCTGTTCTCTTTGGCCTGTGGTGTAGTGGGAACTGTATGAAGTGGAACCTGTCAATTCACAGTCCTTGCTATTAGACCTACCTTGAAAAAGTTGATTTATGCACATAATGATCGCTTTCCTAATAGTTTCACATCCAGAGCAGTTTGGGCATGGTGGGAAATGAAGGGATGTTCCATACCCGGGGGTCCAAGCTTATCCTGATCCCCCACTAACTAGGGCTTCTGTGGAGAAAGAAGATTATCTTCATCCTTCTGGGCTGACTTGCCTCTTTTTGGTGATGTCAGCTAAATCCCCAAAGTAGACAGTGGTTCATTTCTAGTCCGTTAGCTCCTTGGGGTGCAGTTCAGTAGACAGCCATCTGCTCACAACGTCACTTACTCTAAAACTGGAAGGGTTCCTGACTTCTCTTTTTCACTGTAACCAGGCAGTGCAGTTACAATAAGCATTGTTAAACTACTTCTGAAAGGGAGGAGAAAGCTGTGCTGTAGTTTTGCAGATGAGGTGAGAAGACCTGGATTGTATGGCCTCCTGTGTGGGGGAAGGCCTTCTGACAAAACACCACAGAAAAAAGGCTGTAAGAAATCCTCTAGGAAATGCTGAACCACGTCACGAATTTGAACCTGGCACCAAGGATGTGTTCAGCATTTTCCCAGCTTTCCATTGTGTCAGTGGGGATTTGCTTCTCCCAGGGTAGGCAGTACTTTAGAGACAGAATGACTGAGTCTGCATGGGTGTCCATCTTCCTAAAAAGCCTTGTAGATTTTAACTTGAGACAACATATCTCTTTCAATCCATGTACTAGAGAAAAACTACAGCATGTGCACCTTGCCTTCCAAGATGACCATTCCCTTCACAGATCTTCCTCTTTGATTGTACTGTCACAAGGGACATAATATATTCTCACTTCATCACATTTTCTGGAACAGTAATACCAAAACTCAGGGATGGATTATTGTCTACCTTGTGTTGATCCTGCCTACTCTTGAGACACTAATCCTATGGATGAGCATCTCAGTTATCTTTTCTTTAATCAAGAAATGCTATTTTTAGTGTGGGCACCTTATATACTAAGGTAATGATAGCAGCTTTTTTTTTTTTTTTAAACTGCACTGGTAGAGGCTTAGAGATTTAAGCTTTACTGCTGAAAAAGAATCAAGGGCAATTGTCGTGAAGAAGCAGCAAGGGGGGAAATTCAGGGAAGGGTTTATGAAAGAGGAGAAAAAAAATCATGGAGGAAGAATCCTTAGGGGGTGTGGGGTTGAGTGGTTATTTTTCTGGAGGGGTTATTACTCTCTAGATGCTGGAAAATTTGTAATCTATACTAAGTACAGAACAATGTAAGGGAGAGAAGGGTCGTGGGGAAAAACAGAAGAGAGATAGCAGATGGTTGCGCCAAAGAAAGTGTGGGAAAGGAAGGAGAAATAAAATGAGAAAAGCAATATTAAAAGTAATAAAGGGACAGTGCTTTTTCATCACTTTCTCTAAAATGCATGAAAATATGCATATTTCATGCCTTTGTGTGTATGCAATTGTGTGTGACTTTTCAAGGGCCTGTTTATGGAGCAGCAAAGCGCATGTAAGTTTTCTGACACATCTGGAATACCTGCAGTGCTCTGGGCCAGTAGGCAAAATAGATAGTGTTAGGTTTATTTAAATTAAAAAAAGATGAAGTTTAATGAATTAAATATGAAAATGAATAATACACATTGTGCAGTAGCCCTTGAATTTGCTTTGAAGTTAAATGCAATTTATTTTGCATTCATTTATTTTTTCCCCTTATAGCTGCAGGTTTTTCATTCTTCATAATACAGAACCCATCGCAGAAATTGTCAGGAGATAGACTGGAGGTTTTTAACTGAGAAGAAAATTAGGAAACTATAATCCTACTATCTCAATCTGTGACTGATTGCTACTAGTAGCTTAATTCCACTTAAATTTTTCAGCAATCAAATAGACTGAAAGATGGCCACATCAGTGCCACAGTCAAGCTAAATGTTAAGAGGCAATTGATGTTTCTGGACTGTGACATTTGTATCAAAGAAGTCAGCGCTTCAGGATGACTGCTGATGGAAGAGGTGATACTGCCTTTAGCAATGCATGTATTTCTCCTCCCGTAGTCATTAGGCTGCTTTAGTTCTAGTTGTATGTGTGGTGCATGTGTGGTTGGTCTTGGAGCTCTGTTCTGCAAGGTGGACAGATTGCAAGGCAAGCGCAGTAGCTGTCCAAGGCAGAAATTATAGCCATCTGTATCTAAAGAAACACCTGACTGTAGAATCACCCATTGGATTTCTGATGTCTTTGGTTTGCTAGTGAAGTGCATTAGTAAACCAGGATAGTTATGAATGCACCTTTTTTCCAAAGCTCCAAAAATGGGCACATGAGCAGTAAATACTGAAGTGAAACATTCCCTTACGTCTTTAACCTGCTATGATCTTTCTGTCCCACACAAATTCTCAAAACCCAAGAAAAAGTTGTCTGTACAGGCATTAGTGTCTGTTGACCTGACATCACCAAAGTGGTGCAGGCAAAGATTTTGTTATTTATTTTTTACTTCCGTATTTTTTTGACCTCAAACACAGTTCAAAGAGCTCCATTATTTTTCACTGTTCAAAACGTGTAAGCTGAAGAAAAAAAAAAAACCATGCTGCAGGTTTTCTTCAAGTAAATCAAAAGCACTAGTAATTGCCTTTCATATTTTATTTCAGAAAAATAGTATGTTCATGACTCAGTATGGTGCTGTAGACAAATTAATATTAAGGGAAACATAGAAGAAGCTACAAGAACACTGAGAGAAGAAAGCATCTGAGAAGAGCTTTTTCTTTCTCTAATAAACAGAAAAAGATGGAAATGCTTTTAGATGAGGTTCCTAAACAGATGTGTGCAGAGCTGTACACAAGCTACTTCAAAGTAGGACACAGATGTTGTCTGAATAATTTTCCTAACACTTTTCCATATACATGCATGGCCAGCTAGGAGTTGCTGTAGTCATCACTGCCAGTGATGATGCCAGAACAATTGCAATTTGGAAATTCCTGCCTCCAATCTGAGATTGATAGCCAAGGAATGAAGAGGAATAATACTACTCTCTTTAAGCTAACCTTGTGCCTATTACCTTTCGGTATATCATATATTCATATAAGGGAATTGCTTAAACACTGGCAAAGCCAGAAGCCTAGGAGGGATTGAGCTGTATCACCACTCTTAACATGAAGGCTTACCAGAGCAAGTAATTCTACTCTAGTTTGGATTAAATTTGCCTTCATCTGCATTTCAACTATGTATTTTTACAGGCCTGAGTCATCCAGCCCAAAGTTACATATCCCTGTATAAGCAGCGTGTCTTCCCAAAGCAGAAGCCTGAAGCTTTTACAAGGAATTCAGTTTCCCAGTTGCTCCAAGGGAGGTATTGTATGGAGGCAGAATGCATGTGTACCTAGTGATTCAGTGCAAAGATGCTTTCAGCAGGATAACCTGCACAGAACGCACAACTCAATGCAAATAGCAAGTATGCTTCTTGCCTGCCCTCCCCCAGTGTTTCTCTCCACACCTTAATCTCATAACTGCAATAGTTGCTACTCATATCTGCAAAAAAGATGTTCAAACAAATATTCTTCCCTCAGCAAAGACCCACGCAGAACACTAAGTCCCGGGAAAAATAAGGCCATTTTGGATATGGAGGAGTTATGTATGGTACAGCATTTTTTCTGTATGCAAACAAGCCTTTGGTCCACGCTGTGTGCATTAGTGCATAGACGCTTTAATTGTCTCCCAGTCACACTGATTTCTCCTGAAAAAGATCGTCCTCCCCTAGTCATACACTCCCTTGAGCACTCCCTTATGGGCACTTCCCTGAGCCCCTGCTTCTCTTTGCACTCATCTGTCCAGTGAATCTGGCTTAAAGTTTTTCTGTTAGGTTAGAAAGCCTTTGGCAAAGATGTTCTTGTCCTGTTTTGTCAGGTGGATCCCATGTCTCCTGAGCGCTCCTTGTTCCTCAGAGGAGAGTCCTGTACTCACAAAAGCTGAAACCCTGCCTGCAACCCTAGCTCTACTACCAGCTATTGACTTGCAAAATACCTATTCCTACATTTATCTTTCTCCTTCATCAGCAGGACTGAGGAAAACACCAGCTAGTTTCCCATTCCCTTCACTCCCACCTCCAGAGCTCTGTAGTCATTCCTTATGTAGCTAGAATCTCCCTTGGCAGGGTCTCAGGTGCCCACATAGATGATCAGAGAGAGATAATACTCCAAGGGCCAGATAAGCCTTGGCTGTCTTTCTCTAACAGGCTGGATCTGAGTTAAGGAATCACAGAATAGCTGAGGTTGGAAAAGACCTTTGGAGATCATCTAGTCCACCTCCTCTGCTCAAGCAGGGTCACCTAGAACAGGTTGTTCAGGTTCATGTCCAGCTGGGTTTTGAATATCCCCAAGGATGTAGGCCCCACAACCTCTGTTGGGGAACCTGTCCCAGTGTTTATCTATCCTCACAGTAAAGTTGTTTTCTTCTTATGCTTAAGTGGAATTTCCTGTATTTCAGCTTGTGCCCATTCCCTCTTTTACCGTTACTGGGCATGACTTAGAAGAGCCTGTCTCTGTCTACTTTACTGTTCCTCCCTAAATTAAAAGGAGGCTGATGGAATTATAGTTCCCTGAATCCTCTTCCTTTCCCTTTATTTTAGATATGGGGGAATATTTGGGGTTTTTTTCCAGTCATTGCATGTTTCCTGGTTGGCACCACTTTTCAAATATGACAGAAAATAGTCTCACAATGGTGTGGTTACCATGATACTAGATGTCTACATTTTGTCAGGTGGGTCATACCTTAAGGGTCTCTGATCACAGCTAATTTGGTATAAAAGTCCAGTGACAGTCAGCACATGTCTTTTTGTTAAGGGGGAAGAGACTCGCCTTTACTTGGTCATTTACAAGTCTTCTTTTGATCTTAACCTTAGGCCTGCTATAGCACAGATGTACATCTTGAGTGCCACAGATCATCTCGAGTGCCATCACACAGCATGTACAGGACAACCAGGAGATCGAGCCCAGTCAGCAAGGGTTTATGAAAGGCAGGTCCTGCTTGACTAACCTGATCTCCTTCTATGAGTAACGTAATCTCCTCCTATGACAAGGTGACCTGATTAGTGGATGAGGGAAAGGTGAATATTGCCTACCTAGAGTTTAGTAAAGCCTTTGACACTGTTTCCCACAGCATTCTCCTGGAGAAACAGGTTGCTCATGGCTTGGATGGGCATACTCTTCGCTGGGTGAAAAACTGGCTGGATGGCTGGACCCAAAGAGTTGCAGTGAATGGAGTTAAATCCAGTTGGTGGACAGTCACAAGTGTTGTCCCCAGGGCTCAGTAATGGGGCCAGTTCTGTTTAATATCTTTATCAATGATCTGGACGAGGGGATTGAGTGCACCCTCAATAAGTTTGCAGATGAAACCAAGATGGGCGGGAGGATTGATCTGCTTGAGGGTAGGAAGGCTCTACAGAGGGATCTGGGAAGGCTGAATCGATCAGCTGAGGCCAACTGTATGAGATTCAACAAGGTCAAGTGCTGGGTCCTGCACTTGGGTCACAACAACCACATGAAATGCTACAGGCTTGGGGAAGAGTGGCTGGAAAGCTGCCAGGCGGAAAAGGACCTGGGGGTGTTGGTCAACAGCCACCTGAATATGAGCCAGCAGGTGGCCAAGAAGGCCAACAGCATCCTGGCCTGTATCAGAAATAGTGTGGCCAGCAGGACTAGGGCAGTGATCGTCCCCCTGTACTCGGCACTGGTGAGGCCGCACCTCGAGTCCTGTGTTCAGTTTTGGACCCCTCACAACAAGAAAGACACTGAGGTGCTGGAGTGTGTCCAGAGAAGGGCAACAAAGCTGGTGAAGGGTCTGGAGCACAAGTCTTATGAGGAGCGGCTGAAGGAACTCCGGTTGTTTAGCCTGCGGAAAAGGAAGCTGAGGGGAGACCTTATCGCTCTCTACAACTGCCTGAAAGGAGGTTGTAGCGAGGTGGGTGTCACTCTCTTCTCCCAAGTAACAAGAGATAGGACAAGAGGAAATGGCTTCAAGTTGTGTCAGGGGAGGTTTAAATTGGATATTAGGAAAAATTTCTTCACTGAAAGGCTTGTCAAGCATTGGAACAGGCTGCCCGGGGACGTGGTTGTGTCACCATCCCTGGAGGTATTTAAAAGACATGTAGATGTGGTGCTTAGGGACATGGTTTAGTGGTGGACTTGGCAGTGCTAGGTTAACAGTTAGACTTGATAATCTTAAAGGTTTTTTCCAACTTAAATGATTCTATGATTTTATCTAGAAATTTGTGCATTGGATCATTGGTTCTGGCTGACCTAGGTCTTATCTTTAAGGCTACATCATCTTAACTTCAACTGATAGATTATCCATACATCCATCAGTAAATTGTCCCCCTGATCATGATGTTCTAAAAGTATACCTGATTTCTAATCTGAATTTGTCTAGCTTTAGTCAGATATCTGGACCTATGACTTTACCTCTTATGGTCCGAACCTTTTCTCATTTCCCCAACAGGTAGTTTTAGGTCATGATCTAGCAACTCTTTTAATGATCCAGGTCCAACAAACATATTTAAGCCTTTTACTAAAAGGCAACACATCTTTTCATAGAAATAGACTTGCATTTATACTCTGAATCCCTTCCAATTTGTCAACAGGTAGTCAGTCACCAGAGCTTTCCTGAATAGTGGAAGTGGCAGGCTGTGATTACTAAGTCTTTACATTGCTAAGCCTGGGACTTGCCCTTGGTTTGTATTGCATATGCCTGCAGCCTCAGTATGTCTGTTTTGGCAGACAAATTGTTTCATCCTTCTTTTCATTGCACTGATGACTGATAAAGAAGGAATACATTTGGTTAACTGACAGCTGTTTGCTCTTTGGAAGGGCAAGGCTACTAAAATTAGTACGTTTTGGCACATTCTGAATTTGTTCTCATCCTGTCTAAGATAAATGAAATAAAACTGGTGATTTCAGTCTTGAATTTCTTTGACCTGAAGCCCTCACACCACTGCAATCATCTCTCAGAACTAGTTAATATCTTTTTTTTTTGGTGAAATGCTAGTCTGACCACTTTGAGACAAGTGTCAAGCCTTAATTTTACCACTTCTTTATTGCATTCCACTTAGAAATGGTAACTCAAAAAAGCAAAAATGAAATTGAGTAAGAGCAGCTGACTTATTTATTATTGGAATAAAATGTTTTTAATCTACTGGTTTAAACTCTTAGACTTTCCCATCTTTGAAAACAGCAATTGACTAAGTCTTTCGACATCCAAGGTTCATGAACACACAAAAATGAACCGTGAGTTGCCCAGTTTGAAGGATCTCTACCCACTTCACCAAGAGATGAGACACTCAAACCTCCGAGGAGACTGCTTCCAGCTTTTACATCCTTTGCAAGGGGCCTGGCTAGAGTCAGACCAACCATGCCTGTAAATTAGCTGCACAGGCCAAGGCTTGCCAAGGAACAGCATGCTTGACCATTTATTGTTGTAGACAGCCATGGTCCAGATCTTGAACATTTCTGGGCATACTTGAACATATTATTACAGATGTAGCCCTAACATAACAGCAGGCAGGATTTCTTGAACAAACTACAGGGTTAGGCAAAAAAAAAAAGAAAAGGGAAGGTTGGAGCTTCTTGCATGCCAAAGCATGTAATTTCTTTGTTGGGAAGTAGGGCGTAAAAGCATTGAGAACCTTCAGTCCACTTATAGAAAATTGAGGTACTGGGAGACTAAAAGTCATGCTGAGGCAAGTTTCATGTGGCCCATGAAAGGCTTAAAGGTTCTTAGACATTTTCTTTACCCTTTCTTGCTCCTTCCTTCCAAATGAAATGAGTTGTATTTGTTGAATCAAGAAACACAACTAATCACAGCTATTAAAAATGGATTGACGCAGGCACCCTCTCTTTACAGTGTGAAAAATGGATGGTGCTCTAAAGCCCTCCAGAGGATGGAAATTCAATTTCAAGACTTGAAAGCTTATCTCAGCTCCAGTTACAGAAAAGAAGCACAAATATTTCAAGGTGCTTTGCAGAACTTCTGGGTAAAAAGTAAACACCTGCCACTTTAATCTTGATGCTTTAATATTATGCTCTTGAAGGAACAAACCTTACCCACAGATCTTCAGAGGGAGACTCCCTTTATCCTTCTGACATCTTTGATCAGTCATGAAATACTGAATGCCAACACCATCAGAATAATTCTTGTTGGATGCCTAATTCCAGGCTCTATTGAAACTAACATCAGCTCATTGCTCCCCTCTAAAGTGGCTATCAACTTCATTGGCAAAAACAGATGAGACTTGCATTGCTTATGTTTATACTGCATTGTATGGGCATAAATCTTTACACACCTGAACAAAAGATCTGCATTTGGGAAAGAATGGGGTGTGTTCCATTCCAATGGACCCCTATTTAGTGCAAGCCTTGACTTTTTTGCAAGGAGAAAAATGCTTTGATTCACTGAGTATATAAATCACTGTAAGTTATTCTCACTGCTGTAATGGTTATCTTCAATTTCCATTCCGTGTAAGATCAAGATAACAACCAATTTGTTTTGTGCAGGCCACCAAGCAATTGTTAAAGAGAAATGGTCTTTTGCTTGCCATCAGACTGACCAAGCTGAGAATCAAAGCTTACAGGCTTTATGGACATGTTGCTATTCAGTCCTCCTTATGGCACCAGGAAACCTTTTAGCTGGATTTCAGAATGACCAAGCAAGTTGTTGTTTTTTTAAATTTTTCTTCCTTCCCCTTAGGGGAATCATGTATTTGGAAGCCTGGTGGTCGCATCAGAGTCCTGGGTTTAAATTCAAGCTGTGTTTCAATTTGTTATGGCTTTGGGTCAGGAGGTTTCTTCTCTCTTGTGCTGCTGTTCCTTCTGTAAGATGGGGAGATAAAGGGGTACTCATCAAACTAAAGAGTATGTAGTGAAAATTAAAGCTAGCTAATTAGTACGCATTATTTTGGTACTTCACTTTTATAAGGTTATTATTTTCATCTGTCAGCAGCATAATGGCTGCCCAAAGTGCCTTGTAAATCTGTCACATTTCTGGCCAGTAAAACTTCCAGAGAAAAATGAGAAGTGATGAGGGTTTTTTCACTAGGTAAAAAAAAAGGAAAACACTGGAAGTCTTGCTGAATGAGTAACAGTATGGGAGGTGTCCTCATAAATGGAAAGCACTTTGAAAGTGCTTTTTCACCCCTTCCCTCCCCCTCAATAAACAAACTCTAGGACAAATGTGGAATGTATTTTGAACACATGACAGTAGTTGTTTTCAAGTTTACAACTTAAATGGGGCTATTAGATGTGGTTGCAAAGATTTATGTAGTTTATTCTGGGATCTACACTCATTTCTTTGGCAGATCATGTGTGCTGTCAGTAACCTCAGTTGTGAAAATGGATTTTTGTCTGGAAAGTGAAATAATCTCAAATCTTACTTTGACCTGATATAGTTACTTTATGCTTGTCCTTCACTTAGTCAATTCTACAGCAATGGAGTAACTGGGATTATGCTTGCTCTTGAAGGTGAATAAGAGGAGTAGGAGGAACCATACCAGAGGGAAAGTGGGGCTCTAAGAGGAGGGGGTATAATCAGAAGATGACACCTTTCCAGTATTTAAAATCTTTCAGTCTTATTTGGAGGCTAAAATTAATTTCTCAGCTAGACACATTTGAACCATATTCTGGAAGTGATGTATATCTCTAGAGTGCATTTTGGAGCTACCGGGTCATCATGATTAACTGACAAGGGGTGAAGAAGTGGGGGAGCTGGTTAGCTTGCTCAGTGAGAAGGAAGGGAAGGCTGAGCTGGCTATTCAGCGAGGTGGAGGAGTGTGTTTTATAGAGGCAATTTGCAACAGTGGATGGGTTTGAGAGAAGTGGTAAGTGTACTGTTGTTTTTCTATACATATGAGACTTACCTGCCTCCTGCTGTCTTTGGAAACAGTTTTGTAGGCAGGCATAAGGCAAAAATACTCTATACGTTACTTCAGCACATGAAGTTGATTTTCTCCTTGATGGCATTGGAAGTTCATTATGAATTCAGCTTTCTACTCTCAGAGCATGCATAATTGAAATGACAAATCCACCACAACCATTGGGTATGAATAAGGTCCGGATAAAGTTATACAATCCCTCTGGTTGTGCAGTTGGCATAAGAAAACAGTGACTTCACTGCATGCTATGATTAGAGAAAATTTAATTTCTAAATCCAAGGTGGGCCAAGCAAGCTTTTTACCATTATGCCTTCTTCTTATACCTGTTTTTCTTTGTAGCCCTTGCATCTTGGAAGTTTTACAAGTAATTACTGGCAGAAATATGGACAAGTACCCAAATGGCTTAGGGTGGAAATAAAATGCAGAAGGCGGTTTTCAATACTTGCTAGTTAGACATTTTCTTTGGAAGAAAACCATGAGAGCAGAATGTAGCTGTAGAGTTGAATTCTTAAGCAAACATTTGGAACTTGTAACTCCTGTTTTTTGGTCTATTTTTGTAAAGGATCACTTTTGTGATGTGCGGGTTTTATTTTTAGTTTTAAGCTCCCAAGTGATGAATTGAATGGTCACAGTCTTAGCCTTTGCCCTCAGTTTTCCCTGTGTCTGTTCCTTGAAATGCTAGAAGACCTGTTGTTAGCAGGCAGAAACAAATGCCTTACAAGGCACATAGCAAATGAGCACAGTGGCATACATAGATCATCTGTGTAGTTAACACTTGCTGGAGGAATAGACTGGAGATGAATGACTTAACGGGAGGTTGGAGAACTTACTGCTGAGTATAAACTCACAATCCTTTCAACTTCTCCTACATCCTATGAGGAAAAAAGGTCAAAGTTTTAGAGTTATTCTTTCAATTATGCTAAAGTTTGATTTGTGATCAGTTACAGGAGGAGATGGGAGAGGCCTGCATACTGTGTGACAAATTGTGGTGAAGATTTAAGCCTGTTCCTGTATTGAAAGCTGGACAGTTAGAACCAATGTTTCCATTGATAATGAGCGAGAGCCCTTGCAAAGCAAAGCCCCCTTCCCATAGCACAACCTCCTCTGTATTTAATCCTCTTTGAATACTCTTTGTTCTGTAGCTACAGTTGCCGTGCTGAACCCTCTTGTCCAAGTCTGAAAAATTGGGGAGGTTTCTTGAACCCCCCACTGAACTATAAATGAGCTAAAATGTAGGTCAGTCTAATTAAGAATGATGCCTGTAGAAAAGGTTGTTGCCTGCTGGATGAAACAACTTACATGTCTGCGTTGGCACACTTCTGGATAGATCCTCCACCGTACCTCTGATACTACCTGTTGTTTGAGATTTTACGTTAATCAATATATTTAGCATCCAATCTAATGCTTCTTGCAAGGGGGCAGCACTAAAGAACTTGAATCCTCAGTGTCACCAGCAGCTATGAGATGAGCACTGATGTCCTGAGAAAAACATTGCAGAACCATAATGAAGTCACTTGTGATGTAACACTGTTTTTTACTCTAAGTTTAGACTCTTCTGGGAGAAAATATTTGAAAACACTACCTTCCACCAACCTCCCATAGCCCCAACAGATGAAATCACTCAAACAAGCAACAAATAGGAAGAACTCCAAATCTATTCGTTTATCAAAGTATCTTTTTTCTCCTTTCTCTTAGACAATGATATTAGGAAGAGATGGCAAAAGAGCAGGCTGTATGCTAACCTGAGGCTTTGTTTATGCTTAGTGATGTGCTATTTGCCACAATAATGGTTTCCCAAATTTCAAAAAGCTACATCCCCATTGAGCAAACAAAATCGACCCCACCCTTCACATCTATCAAGCAATTCTTTTATCAAAAGCATGTTCCTTTTTTTCTTGCTCATACCCTCTATTCCTTCCCCTGTTCTCCCAAACACAGTTTCTGAAATGCTAATTCATATCCCCCAGCATGGATCTACCTTTCCTTTCCTACACTCCCTTGGAGGTACTTTGAACTAGTCTGGGCAGGGCCTTGAGCAACTTGACCAAAGTTGGCCCTGCTTTAAGGGGGGATTGGACCAGATGACCTCCAGAAGTCCCTTCAAATGTAAGTTATTCCATGATTCTATTAACATTATTAATTAGACAGTGGTTTAGCATTTAAAGTAGCTTGACTAACACCTGTGAGCACTGCAGGGAAACTCTGACCCCAGGTCTGCACGCCACAGCCCAGCTTCCACCTTCCAGAACTGGACCTTAAATGTAAATCTTGCACCTTTTGAACATCAGCTCTTGGACTATCTCCATGAGTCCACAAATAAAACCTAGCTCTTAAACTCCAGTGTTCATGAGCTCTAAGTCAAGTGTTAACATACAGTCATTTGGATTTAGCACATAGCCCTTGCTGCTACTGGTACCAGTTCAGAAAGAGTACCTCTGCACCCATTTTCTTCATGTTCTCTTGTGAAAAATTTCTCCACTTTTTGAACCTGCCTGGAAAAGGCCCCACACCATAAAGGTGTTGCTTTACAATGTGAGATACAAAGCTATACTCTGAGCAGCTTTGAAAGCAGGCAGTCTGCTGGGTAGATTGCATGTCTGCATGTGGAATCAGAGTGTGCTGTTGGCGATGGGGTCCAGACCTGCTCACACTGGTAAGCCACAGGCTGCTCATAAGAAGTCCCATGGATGGAAGATGAGCCTGATAATAAGCATGGTATTGACTGTCACTCCAGGGAGAGAAATCTTCGGTTGGCCTGCTGTGGCTGCCCCCTTTGCCATGAAAAGGAGTGGCATGCTGGTAAACCACTGCATTTTCTTACACTTTGGAAGAAGAGAACACTTCTTCACACCTTATTTTCTCTTCTCCTGACTTAGTCACACTCTGGTTTTTTTCATGCTGTTATCTAAAGGCCCTCCAACTGTGGCTGGCACTCAGGTAGCTGCTCTGTGTATAGCAAGAGCTACAAGAAGATGTGAAGGGTGTGAGAATCCTTCAGAGATGGTGTCACCACATAGGTCTGCCTGGAAGAATAGCAGATGCGTGTATTCATTGATCCACAAATCATGTCTGAGGACGTTTCTCTGGTAACTGATACTCTTCAGAGCAGACAAAGGGAACACAGGGCACGCTGGCTGATTCTATAGGTCTGTTCTTGTCTCAGATGCTAGCAAAGAAGGAGGGAGCTGACTTTGTGTAGCTCAGTGTTGAGGGTGTATTTGTGAATGATAGGGAGTACCAAGCACAGGTCTGCTGGGATTACAGTTGCAGACCAGACCAGAGGGAACAAACTGAAGCAGTATTGCTTTGAACAGCCTACCAGGAAAAGTCTGCAGCTTCTGCCATCCCCCAAAATGTGACCTGGTTTTATCTTACAGTGCTGGTTGGCACAGGTGAAAACCATGCCAACATGTATTCTGAATTAAAGCACTGGCAATAATGTGCAAGTGCATGCATTTGTGCCCTAACACAATTAAATAATAGAGTTAACTAACGGGTCTACGTAGCACACATCTGCAATAAATAGAAATAAACATACTACAGGGCCCTCTGGCCATATCCAAACCAAGAAACAAACCTGCTGTCGTTAAAATCTAATGCCATGTCTAAAGCCTTCTTTTGCCTGAGGTTTTTACCCTCAGAGGTCTAAAAAGAAGGTTGCTCCAGCCAGCTCTAATCTCTCCTGTTGCAGGCAGCTCATCCATGCTTCATAGTTTTTTCCTGAATTACTAACCTTGACACGATAGCTTTCCTAGGCATTACTGAGCCTGTTGTCCCCAGCATTTTCTGCATGAATAGTTCATTTGTGCTTTCTGATAAATTTGTTCTGTGCTGCAAAGGGGGCCTTGTGAGAAAAATGAATATCTATAGACACGGACATGAACTATGGTATTTTTGTACTTTAATCCAAATGGATAAGACTGTTAGAGGTGTACTCTGAATAATCAGTTACCAGATGACTGCTAGTCAACTGCAGCTAGGTTGCTGCTGGAAGAAATCGCAAAGGTAAGTGCCCAGCTTGCTACCTAGAAAGGTATTGAAGACTCAGTTCAGGCTGACGTCTTATAATCCTCAATGGCTCTATGTACTGAGCACAGCAGCTCCATTCTTACAGTCAAGAAATGACCCCTCTTATGGGGCAGAAAGGATTTTAAGTCCTTATTTGCAGCTCCAACCTTGATTCTCCTGTTTGGATTGTAGAGATTTAAATATTTACTCAGATACGACAAGGGCTGCTTATCTTGGCAGGGTATGTCTATAGTATCTAGGAAGGGCAGCTGTGGTGATCTGATTTTGCTTTTTAAAAAATGAGGGAGAAAAAGATAGAAAGTGGAGCATCAAATATACTCTTTGTTTTATTTTGTTTTGTTTCAGGAGAAAATCTTTAGTCCTGAAATGGTGCTCCCTGCAAAGCAGAAACAGAAAAAAATTTGGTTTTGTTTGCCCTTCAATAGGCTGGATTGAACTGGAAAAGTTTCAGGATTTGGTCTGTTTCTTTGTTGGGATTTTGCCTTTCCCCGCCCCCCCCCCCCCCCTTTTTTTTTCTAAATTGTTGAGAAAAGCTTCCTGTCACCATTGTGGGAACTGAGCTGCTGAGAAGAGAGAATTTGAAATAAGGGTAATGGGGCATCAGAGCTTTTGCTGTGTTGGTTGAAGCTCTGCAGAAAGGCTAGAAATGAACATTTTATGGAGCAATTTCACTTGACCTCTTTGCTTGACTTTTTGTGAATTCAGCTCAATTTCCTTCAGCCTTCACCATATTTTATGGCATGGATATTTTTTCCCTCCCCTGTGGAGCAAAACAGGTCTTTTTTTACAAGAAGTTAATTGCCTAGGATGAAGTCAGCTGAAAAAAATTCTTCCTGAGAACAGGTTGCTTATTCCCTCTTCTTTTCATATAAGTTTGGTGAATTTTAATTTGTGGCAAGTTTTTGCTGTTGCACAGCAACACTTTCACACACAAACCACCCACCAGCTCCAAGCAAATATAATGCTAATAAACCAGGAGCAGTGAAGCTGAGTAATAGGTGACCTTGTAGTTTACTTTCTAGTAGAGGTTGCCTGTCTGGTTGTTCCTTCTCCCCCACTGCTGTCTAATTCTTTATCACACCATCTCACCTAGATTTTTTTTATCCTTTATATTTTAGCATGTAATGTTACAGTGGACATACAGTATTTATTTTAAGTAGTGTTGGTTACAGGCCTTCAAAGACACTGCTAGACAATATTTCTCTGTAACAGGCAAAGGAGTCTTTAAGGACCTGGAAGAGAAGCTAGCTCTGCTTGTAAGGAGACTAAATGAATGTATTGAGAATTACACTCCTCTGCCTGCTGATGAAAATGCAGTTGCCAAAGCTGCAAAACACTGCCTCACACCCTATAGGTTGCCATTAATGTCCTGTCCTTAAAGGTGCACAGCAGCACCAGCTTGGGCACTCAGGCAAGGAGCCCATCCCAGAGTGTGGTTTGACTCTTGATTAACATCAGATAGCTGGGAATCTCAAGGGGGGCTTGTCTGCACCATAGGTGGGTGAGTGTCTTATGTAGACATTGGGGCATGAGATCGGTCCATGAATGCCTCCTGTTAGGTTCCTGATTGCTGCAGAGTACTTGCACGCTTGATAAAGTTATAAGCAATCAGTCAGAAGCCATCAGGAGATATTTAAATCCTTTGTCTCCTAGAGGACTTGTGCATTTGGCTGGCTGTCAAGGACCTGAAGTCAGATAACTGCCACAGTCCATCTGCGGTGCACCAGCGTGGGTCAAATAATTTCCTAGCCACTGATCCTTCACCAGTGACCTCATGTGGCTTCTGCTCAGCAACAGTAGAGCAGTAGTCCCATATCCTTCCCAAACATGCACTTCTCAGTTCTCTCCTGAGTCTAGGCATGGGATTAGGCTGTATGCCTGGCATCTGCTATAATCCTCCTGATGGCATGGCCCAATGACCAGAACCTTTATTTATCCTTCTCTTTTTTTCTTTCATGATTTTTTTTTCCCCTCTGATGTGTATTTTCATCTTCCTCAGAGCAATTATGGTGACTACAAAAGCAGTATCTGTCCTTGTAATAGGACAACCCCTTAGTAAATCTGAGATAACACTACCTCCACTTGTTTTGGGGAACTGGTTATATCACTCCAAGAGGATGAACATCACTTAATGTTCAAAACATTGCCTGTGCTCATCTGCACTTGTCTCAGCTAACTGCATCTGACTTAATTCCTGAATAGTCTTGTTGATGTGGCCAGGCCACCCTCCTGCTACACTTCCTCATTTTAATATGAATTGGAATGGACCGTTCTTGGGCTTTAAGAGGCCATCTTGGAAGACCAGCCAACTCTTTCAGGGCCCTTTGCCCTGGTACGCTGCCTCCCAAGCAATCTTTCTATCAGTTCCCTGAACAAGCTGAAGTATGCTTTCATGAAGTGCAGGGTGGTAATTCTGCTACTTGCCTTAACATCATCTGGGAACTTGCATGCTACCACCTTATAACCACTGCAGCTTTCATCGTAAACCTGCTTTCATTTTCCCAATTATTTGTTCTCTCTCCTTGAGTGGCATACAAAGCAGAGCATCTTTTCTGTTGGCTTGTCCAACACATCCATGAATAAATGATCCCTAGCAATTCCAGAAACTTCCTGAATTGCTTGTGTCCAGCGATGTTCCCCTCCAAGCACACGCTGAGTTGCTCCCCAGCTAGTCAGTCTCTAAGCTGTATTCTTGCAAGAGGTTATTCCTTGCTGGATGCAGGACTTTGCATTTGTTCTTACTGAATTTCATAAGGTTCCTGTTGGCTTATTCCTCCAGCCTGCATAGGCCCTTCTGAAAAGCAAATGCTTTTGCTTCAGAGGTACGTGCTTTCCTACTCCCATGGTACATGAATACTCTACTAGCCATGGCTACTGTCTCCCTTCACACGCACACATACCCTGCTGTCACCCTCCTTCCAAAGCAGTTGAAATGGAGATAATGGTAAGGCAATTCCATATGTTCTGATTACATATGACCTCATTAGCACACTTCTTTCTGCAAAAAACCTCTTCAGATAATGAAATCTTGTTCTGGAACAAATAAGTTGTTATTTTATGAAAAAGCAGTGTAGGGGAAGGGGATTTCATTTTAGCAATTTTTTATTGTTCGTTTTTTCTGAGAGAAAAAGAAAAGGAGAACGGCAAAATGACAAGGAAAAATAAAACAAAAGAAAAGCAATTGCTGTATTTCAAAACCAGTGAAAATTAGACTAAGCAGTAGTAGAAGCCAAATGGAAATCATAATTCTTCTATTTCCCTGGCTGCTCAGACATGTGTAATAGGCTTGGCAAAGTGTCAAGGAAAACAGGGGCCAAGCTGTGGTGTGTTCAGAAGAATCAAAAGGCTGCTCGTTAAGAGAGGCAGATTTCAGCACAGCTCAGAGGATAAGAGTCTGAAGCTCATCTGCAGCTTATTCTTTACGAAGAGGATAGAGGAAGGTAAAACACGTACAATGCAAGGACACTTTTCAGCTTTGGAAGGAAGACAAAGGCAATAGTGCAGTCTTGCTAGGTGCGTTTTGTTTCTTTTGATTTAGCATAGTGTGCTTTAAGCCAAAAGTACATGGCAAAATTAAAAGCATGAGCAGCATAACTAGCTTTAACAGCTATAAAATGTGGACTCAGCTAGGTCATGGTGAAACACAGCCCATGTAATAGCACCCAAAACAGAAGTCAGAAAACCCACTGTGATTCTAATTCTCTTACAGAATGTACCTGTCGAAATTAAATTGGCAGAAGTTGCCAGGTCTTTCATACTTGCATATTCAAGCAAAGGAACTGACAAGCCCAGAAAGTTAACATATTTAACTTCCTTTTTGAGAGAATCCCCAGGCTGACAGCTTTGCTCTTGATTTTTGGTCAGGAGGGTCTGAGTCCCAGTGCCACATCACTGATGTAGTTTTAGCTTCAGGAGTAGAGGTACTGTGTTTCTGTGGTCTGTCACAGAGCCTCCTTCCACTTTTTCCAAGATTGCTTCACGATGGAATAGCATTGCCTTTGTGCATGCTCTTCATGAAAGGATGCTGCAAATGTCAAAAGGCACTTGAGAAAAGTCAGAGAAATGACCCAGTGGCAGGAAAAAACAAACTTTCACAACGGGAATCTTACAGAGGTGAACGACTTTGTTTTACCAGAGAAATCAAAGATCCAGAAGCAGCTTCCCACCTGGGAAATCCCTGCATACCTTGTTGCACAGAACTGAGGTGATATACTAGGGGAAGGATGATGGTTTATCCAGTTATTCCACTCTTTCCTTCACATACCCAGTGGTGACAGTGGGTCACTGTGGGTTAGTCAATGACATGTTCTTAGGGTCATTGCATAAGGGTGTTCACGCATGTAAAAATGTTCTCATGATGGAACTAAATAGAAAGTACCATCTGGAGTAGATTAACTTCAGATGTTGAAAGTAACCTTGCCATTTTCTAGCAGTGAGGTCAGCTGAACATTAAAGTAGCTTACTGGGCAAAGAAGTGTGATTGATTGTCTTTGCTTGGGCTCTTTCAAGTCAGATTTGATACATTTTAGAAAGATGTTCTATTTGTTTGTGGGTTGTTTTTTTTTCCTAACCGACTTTGAGGGGAAAAACCCCATGTTTCTGAGTATTTCAGAGGTCAGAATAAATGGTCAAAGGAGTAGTCCTTCAGTGCTTCGAGGATGGGAACCTAGGGTCCATGCCAGATCATTTAGGTTTATTTTTAGAAGCCAGCTTAGAATTGTTACTATGGACATAGTCAGGAACCAGTACAGTACAGCGCTCACAGCAAAGCAGTGACTTCTAGCTGGTCCTGGACAGAAGATACAGATCGGGACACCAGGTCAACACAGACCACGTCTGTTGTCTGTAATGTTCTTTTTTGCCAGGCTCTGTAACACCACAACCTGGACCCCCTTCTGTCCTACTGTTTTCTAATGTCTTCTACCATTTTGGCTTTGAGTTCTCCTTTTCTTCTGGTCCTGCACACCTGAGAGACTTTACACAAACCTGATTTGTTTAGTTCAAGCCCTCTATGGTATTTTAAGAAGGCAGTTCCTGACCACTGTTCTGTCAGAGTGAGGCAAAGCCTTCTGTTTCAAAAGCATTGCCATTTGAATATGAAGAAAACTGTTGTCTTGGTACAAGAAAAATTGCAGGAGTTTGCAAATGAGTTGCTGAAAACTTGGGAAGATGAGAAAGGAGGAGAAAAACACAGATATTGTCTTTCCCTTTATGCCCTCCTTCCCTTCCTCTCCTCCCTTCCCTTCTCCCTTCCTCCCTTTTGGATTATCTGGTGTATAAACAGCTTTTATTATGAACTTTGCAGAGAACATTAAAGTTGTTCTTGGACCTTGCTTGACACATAACAACCTTCCAACAGAGAAGACTGGAAAACCCACAGAAAGCTGAGGGGGTATTGGGGCTTGCCCTTATGTTTAAAGTTGTGACCTCTGTTGTTGTAATATGTCATTTGTGAGTACCTTTATTTAATGAGCAGACAACTCATGTTTGGCAGTGACCTCAGAGGTGAAGTCTCATGTAGAAGGTGTTACGCTGGTCTGTTCCCAGGGTGTGAGAAAAGTACGAGCGACTGCAGTGAGGTCTGCAGCGGAGAGGAAAGGTCACTTGTTCCTTACCAATGGCACAAGAAACTGCTGCTACCTGGGAATCTGACAAGTCTGCTAAACTACGAACCGAAGTATAAGAAAAGCCAGCTGAACACCCTTGAGCAGTTTTCCACTGTAGCCCCTTCACAAAACTGCAGCAGCTGAAAAGAAGCCTAATTGAACTACTTCTCGAAAGAAGAGAATTGCCAGCACTGTAGGGTCTGCTGTGACCCAGCTACTCCTGGCTGCGCAATGGCCTCCAGAGAATCCACCGCTAAGTCCCTGGCAGGGTGCTTTAACCATGGGCTGAGCTTTTGCAAATCAGCATGTAAGTTGCTGAAACTCATTTTTATTCCATTGCCTCTTCACTGTGTAAGCGCAGTTTGGGGTGAATAGGAAAGCCAGCCTCTTAGAAGAGAAACAGAGAAATCTAGGCGCTGTTGGTCTACAGAAGGCACTATTTCTACCTTACCTATCTCTTTTCTTAACTTACATCCAGCCTCCCATTTGCATCCACTGCAGAGAAGGATTCCTGGCGTAAAACCAAGCAGTGCTAGGTGGCCCATGTTCATGCCACTGAGGGCTAGCTCCTGCTGCAGTGCACTGGCCATAACCACACTGCATAGCACCTGTCTCTAGCCCGTGTACCTCTCACTTGCATGTGCTGGCATGTGCCTGCACCACAGCATTTCATAAAAGATCCACATTGCACGCTCTGTCACTCCTGTGACAAGGCACTACCCAGCCGTACGGCACCTCCTTTTGCTGTTTCTGACAATGCCGTATTTGCTCTTTGGACCAGGTGGACTCTTTTCTTTGACCTGGGCAAAAGCAGACATCACCTGCTCAATGCATCATACTAGGTGGCTGGATAATTTGTCTGCAGACAAGGACAAGACTGCTGTCAGAAACAGGGGATGTCAGACCAGATCACTGAAATTAGATGATATACAGCCTCATTCCCCACCCCCACCAGTCTGGTTTATTCTGCACAGGTAACCTGGAAAAAACAGACTTTTACAAATGTTCCTGAATGTCATCTCTCTTATTAATAAGCTGGACCACAACTCCATCTCCAGACATTCACCCAGGTTTGTCAGTATGGAATATCCTGGCTCAGCGCTGATAATTCTGTGATGAGAGATGAGGTAGAAAAATGCAAGGTCAATCTGTAGGAGGAATCATTTTGGGGGACTAAACTATAATCCCCTTTATTTGTGTATTTCTCAGATCCGAATTCCACATGTGCATAATTTACGTCAATACAAGGAGGTAGCCAGAGAAAGGAAGAAATAAATAATTTACAGTAATAAACAACAATCACTGCACATCTTAAATATCATTCCTCATGCACACAGCCACAGAATGGATTTATTCAAAACCATTTCAAGGCCTGGCACAAATTCTTATTTATCACTCTGAGGGCTTTCCCCCCTCCTCCAGGCTGTAACAAAAGTCTGCTTGGTGGGGAGCTGCTGTTTACATCCAGCGCGTGCTAGGCATCGTCCTCTAAATCCATGCTTACACAAAAGAATCTCCACAGTCTGGAACCCTGAACTTTGTGTTTATCCTAAACACACACATACAACTATTTACACCGGAGAAATCCTTTAGAAGACAATAGCCACGGGTAATGTCGAGCTTTAGTATGGATGGGCAGAGGAGAAGGTATGGAGTCTAAATGCATGCTGTTTTCTCCTGTACTTTCTGAGTGCTATAAAAATGTTTGGGGTGTACTTGAATGGAAATGTGCAATGCTACTCTGTAGTATATCTTGAGTGAGAAGAGCTAGAGGGCCGTTAGGGCTGGTAACAGAGCGCTGTCTCAGCTGTAGAATTCTCTCCAGCTAAATTTCCTAGTACTCTTTGATAGAATCACCACTTCAGATACAATGTACAATTTTCATCTGCAGGTTTTCTTCTGGTTGTTTTTTTTTCCTTTGCTTTCCTTCTTTCCCTCTCCCTAATGGAAAAAGACACATTTGTCGCTGTCTAAAATTAGTATATTGTCTGTGTGTTTCCTTCCTCTCTCCCTGCTCAAAATCTGCATTCTCAAATTAGGACTGGCATGATCTAATTAAGACAGACATAAGAGAGAGAGAATGCTCCAGAGGAAGGCTAGAGTAGGAGTAACAGGAGGAGAATTGTGATTTTTTTTTTTATTCCTGCTCAGGCATAATCTTAAAGACATGAAGCAACACACATGCCTACTCAAACAAGTTGTTAGCAAACTAATCGTGCATTACAAGACAGCAGAGCCACACTGTGCTCATTATACACTGTTTAAAGACGGTTTTAGTGCAGTCAGAAGGCAAATCAAACATGCCTAGACATAAGGTTGAATGGGGAAGATTGCGTCTTTTCTTTTAAGAGGCATAGGAGAAGTCATTTGCTTTAGCATCAGTCTGTCTTCATGTAAGATGGGAATACTGAGCCTGAATTGCCTATCTGCTCAACTCAAAGGGGCCTTTGAATCAGAGACTCCTTTTCTCAGTTCTCTAGAAGAGAATGGGAAGAAGGACTTTCTTAAGCAATTCATCCTTGTGCCTAGATAAAGTGGCAGGCAACAAATAGCTAAAGGCAGTTGGCCATCCTGGTAATGGATATTTGTAACAAAAAAACAACTTTAAGGTGAACAGAGGTAGAAGATAGTTTGAACAGTATATCCAGGGAGAAGTTCCATCATTATTAAACATAGACTCAACATGTACAAGAAGTGGAGGGGTGGACTAGCCTTGTATATGGTTACATCACATGTATGAATATTTATGATAAGAGGCTGAAAGACAGGTCTTTTATCTCAAAAGATACTTCTATTCTAATACTAATAGCCTATATATATGAAAGACTTAAACAGATTTGTCCATGAACCGTGGACTTCATGTCCAGCCTTTGTGATACGGCTGTTCTCCTCATTTCAGCAGGATAAAATTAATTTTGTAGATTTGCATGACCTTGTACTAAAACTACTGCAGCCATAAGAAGTTTTAGGATTTCTTTGGAAAAAAAGTTAAATTTATTATAGCTGTTTTGCAAGCATTTGATAAGTGAGATCCAGTCTTTGCCATTCCAGGTAGCATTGTGGTCCTGCACAAGGATGTTCATAATCAAAGAGCTCAACTTTATTAAATTCAGTCATGAAAGAACTAGTAATTTCACTGTAAAATGTGGCTCCCTTAGATATCTTTCTATATATTCTTTGCTGTATGTGTGCTGCTTTTCTAGTACACTCAGTGGAGACTACAAAGATCCCAATGAGTCTTCCTGTAAACTGTATGATAAGGTGTGATTTGTCCCTGTAAATCTAGGCATTTAATGCTGTTTTAGACATTCTAGGGCATGAAAAACTTATATATTTTTTTTTTTAAATCAGACTGTCCTTTATCCAAATATCCACATCCCAACAACACTGGAATATGTAGGATGTCTTTTACATAAGGTGCTCCATGCAAACATCTGTGCTCACAAAGGTGTTTGCATTCCAGTTTCTTTATACACCATGGACAAAGCACATGAAACAGCTAGACATATTACACTGTGGTTTTTCTGTCTATATACACACTGCTAGTCACGCCAGGACCATGACTAGTGTAGACAGACCTTGCCAGAAACAGTGAGATGGGAAATGAATGGGAGATAGAATTGCTGGGAGGGGGGTGAGCAGGACTGTGTTCATCCTGCCTCAGTGTCCCTTCACAGCCTTTCCTTGGTACTGCAGCTCATCGTCCGTGGGAGGAATTCCTCTCCCTTGGCCAGATCAATGGCCACATAAAGCTATATCGTGCGGTTCGTTGACTGATTTTTTGTGTCTCCTGCAGAGACATGAAGAAAGGGTAATACCAGGCACTTGGTATCCTTTCTTGCATATGCACCTCTACTTTCAGACCTGCCTTGTAGGAACCACTCCTTTCTGTTTACACAGAGGAGGCCTTTTGCATGGGAGGAGGAAAGATGTTGCTTTGATGGCCACTTGGATGAGACTAGTGCACCTGTAAGGAAGAACCAAGGGAGAAACCTAAGAGCCTGTGCTTGCTCAGCATGTGCTGTGCATGTCTCCCTGAGGAAGCTATGAGTGAGCTAAATTGTTTCATCTGAGGTACAGTCATCCACCATGCTTCCTGCCCTGTAAACAAAGGAGTAAGATACTTGTCCAGGGCTGGAAAACACTGAAAGTAAACATAGATGCCTACATCAGACACTTAACATGTAGAACAGAACAGAGCAGAACAGAGCAGAATAGAATAGAATAGTTCCAGTTGGAAAGGACCTACAATGATCATCTAGTCCTACTGCCTAAATATGGAAGCCTGCAAGACAAACTGCCCTGAAGCATTGTGTGTGTGGCTTCCAGTTTTAACTGGTGTTCCCTAAAGCTGGGAAGTGCTTATGGCTTTGCAGACTGTGATGCAAGTGGGAGTAGTCTGTATACAAAGACTGGACTTGCACCCACTGTCTCTACTCCACTGACTTGCATTCTCCAGTCTCTGTCATTGTTGCCATGCATTGAATAGAGTACCATTAAAGTACTTAAATATTTCCTTAAATAACAAAGAGAAACACTGCAGCACTTTGTGTGTTATCTGTTCCCTGACAGCACGAGGCAAAACCATTTCATGGCAGCCTCCAGGGACAGAGGAGAGTTCTTTATAACAAACCTGACAAGGGCACTGCTTCCCAGCCCTCAGCACAAACCTGAGCGTGGACCAAGCACCACTCTATTACAATGCTGTTCCACTGCACACCCTCTCGTGATTGACGGTGGATATCTTACTTGTCAGTACAAATATTCAGGGAGACCACATGATTGATGTCCATGGCCTAAAAAGATTCAGTACATTTGTTTTGTCCATTATGTTGTTATCTTTCAGAAGCTCCCATCAGATTAAAAATTTCAGTCAGAAAATTGGATATGTCCTGTTCTCTCCCCTTCCCCTAGATGAGTTTTTAGCATAATAATCTAACTAAATTGCACCAAAAAAAAAGGGGGGGGGGGGGAGAAAAAGGCAAAGTAGACATATTTTTAACTTTTCTGCTTCCGCTAAGCTTCAGCCTTAGTTAAGGGACACAGGCTGCCTTTCAGTCCCCTCCATGCTGGCAGAGATCCATAAGGCTTTCTCTACGGAACAGATTATAGGCAACTGTGCAGTGGGAGTAAATTTGGAAGGAGCTTGTCATCGTGGTTATCAGTACTCCTAGAAGTCCCAGCCAGCATCAGAGCTCAACAGTATACAAATGTGTGGTAAGACTATTTTTCCTCACAGGACTTGGCCCATCATCGCCATGATCCCTGCAACAAAAACCTCACCTGTGTCATTTGCACCAGGCTCCTAGAGTCTGTCTGTGGTGCCTGGCTGCCGGTCCAGCTATAGATTTAATTTTTACTGATGATCTCTGGGACTGCCAAGGCGTAGATAAAACTATACTGGCAACTCACTCGCTCTGAACACGCACATCTCCAGTTCTCTACCCCCAATCCAGACAGCAGGCTCAAGCCCAGCAGGCAACGTTCCCAGTCTCAGATATCTTCATGCCAGTCCCATGGTATGCTAAGCAAAGCCCAGTTTCTTTTCCCATCCCTCATTCTTTTCTCTTTGCAGAGGGTGCTGCCTTAAAGTTCTTCACCTTTGTAGAAACAAGTGTACCTGCTCAAGCACCCACTCAGTACTAGCACAAGCCTGCCCCATTCTTGAGACAGTCATCCTGCATCAGTTCAGGCTGGAAGAGTGGCTTGTAGTGTGTCCTAGAGACACTAAACACCATCTTCTGGGTACACTGCATGCAGCACTATTTGAGCCACCTTTTGGATCTGCAAGAGACAGAAGAGGGGCTTGAGTCATTTTACCTAACATGATATATCTGCTCCAGCAATTTGATGGCAGACCACTGTTCAGCAGCATGAGTTTAAATAGTTTGCACTGAAACAGTCTTTTCATGTGACTGTGACTCCTGGTTTTTTCCAGTATGATAAGTGGTGGAAAAGTGTGTCAAAATAGTAGCCTGTTGAAAAGGCTGAAAATCATTTGATCTGCATTTAGATTTCAGATTACAAAAGTGCACTTGGTACTGTGGGTTGTCATGTGGTGATATCTGGTTTCTAAAAATCCAGGTATTACAATTTTTAGAAGTCTATCAAACAGCTCAGAGTCATTAGGTACTGCAGATACTTTTAATGAAGGACAGGTTAAATAGTACAAGCAGCTTAACATAATATGGGATCCTTGGCATAAATGTTTCTTAAAATTATTGTGCATATCCACTATGGGAAACAACTTTCCTGAATAGTTGTGAGGGTGGGAGGTACCTCTGTAGTCACAGAAGATTGTCACTCCATGCCAGACAGGCACATGCACATGAAAAAACTTGATCCTTCTCCCGGAAAGGGGGGAGGTATGAAGTGTTTAGTTTGGGGCAAAAGGGACCTAAACACGAGGAAGCTGCAGCAAGTGTAGTAGCTAACACAGCCAACGCTAGTAGCAGCTGTTACTCAATGTCTCAGGGGAGACTCCCAGGCCCCTGTGACCACAAATGGCACCATGAAGACACCTGAGCTCCTGTGGTTAGTGTGGTTAATTGATTTGTAATAAGTTCTACTATATTACTTTCCTGTTTGATTGACAGGTAGGTTTGGTTGGAAGAGGATCATTCAGAGAGCCATACCTTTTCACCAGATGATGGAACAAGCTACTTGGGTCTTATATTTCAAGCAGTTTGGTGTTGAATGCATCAGACTTTGGTTGGTTTCTTTGGCTTTGGGTGATCGCCGAGCAACGTGTTCTCTGGAGACTATGAAGCTGATTGTTTGCCCAGAGAAGTTGTGGATGCCCCATCCCTGGAAGTGTTCAAGGTCAGGTTGGACTGGGCCTTGACCAGCCCGATCTAGTGAAAGATGTCCCTGCCCATGGCAGGGGGGTCGGACTAGACGATCTTTAAAGGTGCCTTTTAACACAAACCACTCTATGATTCTACAGTTCTATGATTAGCTCAGTCACACAGTACAGGTCCCCTGATTAATCAGTCCTGCCTCAAAAACTAAAGACAAAAGAAAGAAGAAAACAAGTGCCTAGCAAACAGAAGAAAATGGGTGTGTGTTCTGTAATAGCCACCTGAGCGCGGTGGGAGTACACACAGTTGGGGGAAAATGTGTTCGCAGAGGGCATGGGCAAACTCAGCAGTAACTAAAAGAGGAAACAGCTGAAATGCATGTGCATATTCTTCCTGCTGCCATTTCAAATGCTTCTTTCTTCACAGGGAAGGGGGAGGCTGTGCAGAGCCCTCCATGCTGAGCTGCTAAATGAATTTTTTCTCATGAAAGCTGGGGGGAGAATGAGGCTGCCACTGACTCCCATCCTTAGCTATTGGAGTGTAATTGTGCCCAGGGCCAGGCAGCTGCTGCCTCCTGCCCCTAAATGGAAAGGAAGCAGTGCTTGTATTTTTAAGGAGGATTTTGACTGAAGCAAAATAGAGCAGTGGAAAAACATACAAACAGAGGTAAATGAGAAAGCTCTTGATTCTTTTCTTCACATTGGAAGGACAAGGAAAATCTCAGAGACAGACACAGTCATAGCTCAGTCTTGCTGGGAAAAGACTTGATGGGGCAGGAGAAGTTGGGACCAGCTGGAGACAGGAAGGTTAAAAATATCATAAAGTCAGTAGACAGGCACTAATTACCTGTTAGGGCAAGGGGAGGGCCCATGTCCCATTTCTTCTCACTTTTAGTCATCCGTGGGGTCCGCCTGTCCCTTTCTTCTGCTCTGAGGTTTGACCAAGTAGTGCCATCAGGATACCACACTGTCCTAAATGACCAGGTTAGCAGTCTCCATGAACAAGTATCTGTCCCTAAAAGTGCCACACAGCTCAGTAATGCTCTGTTTAAACTACTCTTACAAAACCTGTTGATTTCTGTGCTGTGTCGCCTTGTGCCACGTGTCCATGCTTTGGCTTTGAAGCACTCTGGGAATGTGCTAGCTGTGCCTTATCCAATGTTTCATTCACTCTGTGGTTCATCTGTCACTCCTGGATCATCTGCCTCTCACCCAGCACTGAGGCTCTGCCCCTTCCTGCTCTCTTCAATTCTTCACCAAGACAAACAGTGAAGTGTGACCCTGAGGCCATGGCAAACAGCTTTATAACACTCACCCTAAACCAGCAGTGTCCTGAGCTAGGGCAAGCTGTGACAAAATGCCATGGAGATCTTCATGATACGGTATTGTAAGCAAATAATCAAATTGCAGCTTAAATTTGCATCACCTCCCAGTGTGATTGGAGCTGACAAGACCATGACCAAGGAAATGGCCCTGCATTATTGGCAGCATGAAAATGGTCAACAGGAGCATGCTTCTTGCAAGTATTCACAAGGCTTAAGACTTTCTTGTATCCAATGTAACGCATCATTTTTGTGGGTAGCTTTGCTCCCATGGAGCCAAAGTGGTGGGTGTAGCAGGTTGAGAAGAGGTTGCCCAATATCAGCTAAAGCTGTTCTAAGGCAGCTTAAGTTAAGGATGGTGGTCAGGTGTGTGTGGAATGGTCAACCTCATCAAAATCGACACGCGCTTCTCCATCCTCCTCTTTAGCAGCAAAATGTTTGTGGCCCATCACCATACAAGGTTTCCTCACCATTCTGCCTTGTTCCCAGCATACCACAAAAAATTTCTACAAGAGTAGAACGAAAAAACGCTTGTTCTTGCAAGTCCTTGCATATTACATGGCAACACTGTAGACCAGTTTGGTACTGTAAGAAATAGTGAGGTGGATTTGGGGTACATAAACTGTTACAAAAGTTACTTGTCCTAAATATTAATATTGCTGGAAGACCCTATGCCTGTGAAAAAAGTACATGGAAGTCCTTCTGATAATCTTTGAATACAAGATTATTTCTTCCTGGGGATTCTGCACTGAAAAATAAATAAATATGGAGGTCTACATAGCTGCTTCGCTTTATACTTTGGTATCAGACATGTCCTAAGGGGGACGCTATCTCATTTCTGTCCTGACAAAACCAATATCTCCTCTCTCTTCACTCTTTCATTTCTGTGGCCTTTTGGTTGACCTCTGATTTTCAGGCACGGAGGCTACAAACAGCAAAAGCTTGAAACAAATTTAAAAAAAAGACACTGTTTTACCCTGCATGTAGGACCAGAGTCTGGAGCTTCTCTGTAGCTTCTCTCTCTACAGGCTGCTGGAGGGGTTGCTGGAGCAATGCCCTCACTGCCAGGGCTGTGGCTTCCTTCTGTGTTCTGGGCTTTGATTGCTCTATTGTGAATGTGGGGAGACTGCCAGGATCCCCTACAGAGGCTAGAGCTACACATGAAGTGGCTTCAAAGTTTTAGGTCTCTTCCCAGCATCTACTTTTTCCTGATGGATTTGTGACCTCTCCTGCCAGACCAACATCCACATTCTGAATTCTTGGCCTAACTAGGTAATGCCTTACCCTCATCCTACCACTAGCTTTGTTTGAAAGGTCTTCTGCTGCCATCAGTGGATGCTTCTGTGACTGGGATGGACTGACTTGCCTTGCTTTTTACAATCAGATGCACTTCTGTCTTTCTTTCACTTTCCTCCTTCTGACTTGTTGAGGATCTACCACCTTTATATATTCAGCCTGGAGAAGAGAAGGCTCCGGGGAGACCTTATTGCAGCCTTTCACTACTTAAAGGGGGTTTATAAGAAAGATGGGGACAGACTTTTTAGCAGGGCCTGTTGTGATAGGACAAGGGGTAATGGTTTTAAACTGAAAAAGGGTAGGTTTAGATTAGATATAAGGAAGAAATTTTTGCCAGTGAGGGTGGTGGAACACAGGAACAGGTTGCCCAGAGAGGTGGTAGATGCCCCATCCCTGGGAACACTCAAAGTCAGGTTGGATGGGGCTCTGAGCAACCTGATCTAGTTGCAGATGTCCCTGTTCATTGCAGGGAGGTTGGACTAAATGACCTTTAAAGGTCCTTTCCAACCCAAACCATTCTATAGTTCTGTAATTCTACATGCACACACTCAGGGTTCCCCCAGTAACGAAAAATGTTTCCTCCACCCCAGTATAAACATGAGCAGCCCTGAAGACACTCTAGCATATAGCAGGGTCTGCAGAGCTATCCACAGGAGAGTCAGACTACCCATAGAGCAGCGGGCAAGCTTATATTGCTGCTCTGGAGGATAACTCACTGGGGTCCTCAGTGTCTATGTGAATGGCATGACCTCTGTACATCTGGTACAGGACATTTCATGGATCAGAAGCCCAAGAGCTGCCACAATGGGAGATCTGCATTTAATTTCTTGCTTCGCAACCCAAACCATTCATAGTACAGCCTTGTCTCATGCATTGTCAGGCAGAAGCAACCTGTCACCAGTGCATCATCCTGCAGCATTCCTTTCTTTTTCCCTATTAGTATTAGAGATGTGTACCTTGACTTGATATTTGTTCCACCCAGCAAAATGGAGACAACTTCAGGTCACAGGGGATAGAAGACACCTCATTCCTTTGACTACCATAATCCACTATATCTGTAGCAACACCTTGGTTCCTTCTCATAGGTTATTGGATAAAAGAAATCAGATTTGTCCAAAAAACATGCAGCAACTGTGCAATGGAATTGCTGTTTGCAACCCAGGAAGGGGAAAACAACATAGTCTTTGGCAGGAAGGAGTGAGGAAGGTGATAGATTATATAGCACCTCCTTGGATTTTACCTTTTGGGTCTGAAACCATTGCATAAGGTTAGACAGATGCAGCTGTTTCGAGGAAATTCTTCTCCGGATATGGCAGTGCCTGACTTTCCTTTCTGCTCAAATTCTCCATGTCAACATCCTCCAGCCATCCTGAACACACCAGTCTTTTTGCAGGTGCATTGCTTTCCAAATCCCCACCACGACATTTACAGAGGAAGCTCCCACAGCTCCCCGTTCATTCCTTTATTTGCCTTCAGTGACCTTTTCCCAGTCCACCTCCTGGAACCCCTCTTCCTTCTCCTCTGTTCCTATTTTTCTCTCTAACTGGCACTGGTCATCTCTCTGTGCCTAATTATGCTCAAACCACGGCTGTTGCAAAAGCTTTTTCCCCCTGTATCTCCCACCATCTGGAACAGTCTTTTTTTCTGTTGTTTCTTTCTGCCTCACCGCTTCTTCATCTCTTTTCAAATCTCATCTGAAAACATCTCTGCTCCCATGCCTGTGCCTCTTAATTTCTCTTTCCCTCTGTTATTACATATTATTTAACTTTGATAAGTACCTTGGGATACCATTTGTATGAAACAAATTCTACTAAATAAAGCTGTACTCTACTGTCAGCAGAGTTTACCCAAACTATTTGCTTCCCCACTTGGTCTTCAGTAAATAGTAGACCCCCCCTGTGCTGATGACAAACAGTATGATGCTGATGACTGCCCAGTAATTGGGAAGAGGAGAGATGCAGCACTGCCTCGCAGATTTGTGAGTAACAGAGGCTGCTCTGAGCCAGAGTTGGAGGAGTAGGAGGATCTTCACCAGGAGGAGTAGGAGCAATCCCTGGGAAACGTGGGGGAAGACAGGGAAGCAGTGCAAGACGTTGTGAGATTGCAAGGCTTATTAATTATCAAGGCTCACTGATCAGCTTTGCTTTTCTCAGATCTCACGTATACGTGTAAATACCTGAGGCAGACACCTGGCATGAGGTGCAGATCTGAGGCACAAATGGCTCCAACAAAATTATCTAAGCATTGCTGTAAATAGGCTCAAGGGAAGCCAGCTGAGGGTAAAAAGCAGAGTTATAACCTGCTCACCTCTATAGTGCAGAGCCAGGAGAGGTGCGCAGAGGGCAGCTTGGTGCAGTTATATGTGGGGACGGGGGTTGTTCCCTCCCATTTGTTGGCCCTCCTCATCTGCTTTCCTTTAGCTGTGAGCTATTAAAAAAAAAAAAAAAGACAACAATAATAATAAAAAATGAAAACATAACAACAGCATATGTTTTGGGGTCCTCTGACACTTAGCAAGACAGATGCCATTTATCGGTGGACGGTTTGTAATGGCTTTTCATACCGGTCCTGGATCCTAAAGTGATCCATGCTGCATCTCTTATGCTCTGCACCCACTGTCTGAAAGCAGGGGGGACAGGGCCGTTATATATATTCTTCTTCACAGTAACATAGAAATTCTCAGTCCTAAACTTGCCTCAATTTCCAGAGCATTGACCACTTTCCTAGGCCAGCCTTCGTACAAGGTAAAAGTGTTGTGGCAGGACATGCATCATACCTTCCGTCAGGGACACTGGGAGCAAGACAAGCTGGATTGCCTTTGGTTAAACCTAAGTTCTCACTGGAAACTTCTGCTAAAGGGTAACACATGTCAAAACGGGGGAGGCAATGGTGCTGTGCGGCTTACTGATTTAGTAAAAAATAGCCTACCCAGGGGATCTGCAGAGCAAGAAACATTCTGATAAACTGATTAGAAAGTAATTCTGAATAATAACCACTCTTTTGAGAAAATAATAAACTTGTTCCTGAAAAATTGAAGAGTAAAAGAGGCTAAATTTATTGAATAAATAATTTGCTATGAATTATTCACTCAGCTTTAGCACTTACAGCTATTACATTAAAATATTCCCCTATTTAACATATAATGCAAACTAATAACAATTAAAGTCAGCAGCAGTGGAATGTTCTTAGCGAGCCACACTGAGGATTGCTATGCAGCTTAGCCACAGTGGAATGGACATTTATTAACCTGCGAACATGTGCAGCCTAATTGGCTATTTACAGCCATCAGCCAATCAAAGTGCTGGGATTTACACAGAGATAGTCCAGTTACTTTTCACTGTTGTGAAAAATCTATTTATTCTGGTCCTGCATGCTGCCCATGCCAGCCAGACCACTGCTTGCTCATAATTCTCCCAGACAGACACACAGACAACCCTCACATCCATTAAAATCAGCAGTGAAACTCCTCTTGACTTCAGAAGACCCAACACTTCACCCCAGGTTTCACCCCACTCTTAGGTGATAGAAGATGGCTTGACCAAAATGGGCCATGAGGTAGATGAAATGTAGACCTGTTAGGCAGCGGCTTTGACCCACTTTTATTGAACCCATATAGTGGCTCTGACTCGTTTCAAAGTTAATTCTCTTCAACTAGCTTTAAAGCTTGTTAAAAATAGTCCTTTGGGCAGTCAAATGGCCATCAGCCTCATCACCCCTTCTTGTCTCCAAGCCGGGGGGGTGGACAGCCTGCTGAGCTGAGGGCTGCAGTCCTAAATCCTGTTCTAGCAGATGAAAAATATTGTTGCAACTTACACAGAATGAAGGGCAAAACACTTCCTAAATAACACTAGCTTGACTTGGGGGTTTTGTGCCAGTGTCTGGAAATGGTGTGAGAGGGAGCAGAGCTCTGCTGGAGCAGCCAGGTGAGCATATCTCTGGATATGTACTGTGGTGTTCCTTGCTTAGCTTGGTTTCACCGTATCCTGAGCTAACAAATGCCAAGGCTGAAGGAATTTATTTCCTATAAAAATTTCAGCCTTCAGGTTCCAAGTTTATTTAGCTCAAGATGTGGTAATTACCAGCTCATAAACAGGAAGTATACCCTCCGGTACTGATCTACTTAATAGAAGTTTATTGGATAACATTGACCATAATGATAACTAAAACAGATATATAGCCCCATTAAATGAGGTTTAGTCTTCAACAACCACGAATCTATCTAGCAGCTTTAGTGGAAGTTTTATCCCCCCTCTTCAGTACTTTACAGCCTTTTGTCCTTTCCTGCCTCTTCTCCAGGTCCTAGTACTTTCTGTGGTGATGTTACAACAGCACTTTAGCTATCTAAAAATACAGCACTAATAAAAGTGCCATGAATAAAGGGAACATAAGCTCTCACTTCATCATTCTGGTTTCTTGCCTTGACCTCTCTAACCACTTCACATTCCCCTTGCTTGGTACTCTTTTGCTTAGCAACCATCCTTCTCTTCAGAAGCGAATGAAAAATACTTTTCTTGTTGATAGACGCAAAAAATAATTGCTGTAATAGTCAATTTGGACCACCTAGTCTTGAAAAGAACACAAAGCAGTGTCTAGGGGAATAGACCTTGGGTACAAGGATTAGTTCCTTATTCTTGCAGCTTTGTGTGAAACCACAGTAACTAGGTGCCTCAACACTTCTGAGGATCACAGACTTCGTTTCTTTCCATTCAGTTCCTCATTTTTAAAACACAAATCATTTTCCCACATCCGTAAGTGGATTGTGAGGATAAATATATGGAGATCATGAGATATTCGGATACTGCAGTTAAGAGGATCAAGTGATTGCTATGTGTGATTTATTATCCTGGGGTATTTTTGCAGTGGCTAATATCATATTCTTCAGGCAAGCTATGTAAGAGGAAAACATTTTTTTCTATGAAAGCTTCATCCTATTTTTTGTTTGTTCTTTCACAACCTGAAATATAAATTTGGATCCCCTATAGTCTTCTTGCTATTGTACCTGGATGTTTTCCTAGGTCATACAGGTAACCACTTCTGTCTTTAATTTCATCAGTTCTCATTAATATCCTGTAGCAATGAGATCTGTCAATCAGTTTGCTGTTTTGCAGGAAAAAGGCTTGGGTTTTAGCAGTGTTAAATGTTTTGCCTTCCAAATTTGCAAACTATCCTTTTATCCTTGTACACAGACCTATCTTTGCATCTTGTCTGATTGTCATCTTGGTATTTTCTTCAATTTAGTCCAATCCACTTTGTGAAGACAAGTTTTCCTTTGTTTAAACTTATGTTTGCTTAGCTAATTTTATTTACAAATATGATGTTACTGCAAGTTTTGAGCAAAGCTCTATTTTTATCCTCTTTACTCTGAGGAGTTCCAGTCTTCCACTTGCTCACAATTGCCATTAGTTTCTGACATAAGTAGTTTCTCAGGTCTCAATACATTGTTTTAGACAGAGCTACTAGAACTAAACCATATCCAGAGGGGATACACCATTTGTGCAAAGAGCACTGTAATAGCTCCAGTAATATTTTCTAGCCCATACTTCACACACCCTCATGTCAAGTTTGGCTTTTATAAATCACTGCTCTGTGGGGAAAAGAATTCTTCACTGGATCATCCACAGTGATGCTCAAACACTCACCGTTAGGTGGTTCTAGTTTATTTATCCAGCAGCCTTTTCTGACCGTCTGTGGATTTTCTGGCTCTGATGCTGAGTGAGCATATCCACCCCTCTCTGCAGCCTCCAACTGCAGCAGGAGAGGATGAGTGGGAGATCCTTGCTCAGCATGCACACGTGCTCTTCTCTCCCTCTGCAGAATTACGGTGAGAGGCAGACACTGCTGGAGATTGTCAGCTGCAGCTTTTTTGGAGCAAGAAAACCTGCTAATTACATTGTTTGCACTAGACCACCAAAGGAAAAAAAAAAAGCCAATAACACAAAGCTGAACTCCTGCTCAAAAGGAGCATTAAGAGGCAAAAAAAGAGTTCATTAAAGCAAATACCCTAAATAAAGCTAATGCACTCTCTCCTGTTCCAGTGAGCTTCATGAATAATGGATAAACAAAGCTTCATCTGCTTTAATTAATCTGGTTTCAAAATTAATTTGACCCAACACAAAATTAGCAGTCAATTTAAAGCTTTTGTTGCTCAACAGGTTCAGGATATACAAAGAGACTGGATTAGCAGAAAGTGCTGCAAACAGCAAAGGGCAATATTTTATTCCCTAAAGTAAAACACCTGGTTAATTAATACACAGCCAAGGTGGAGGACACATTTCCCTTGCCAAAAACTAACTTTATTGTGATGTTTTATTTGTAAATTTAGACCCTGGCTCAGATCTTCTTGCCTGTTCCAGAAAATTCCTACATTTCCTTTGATGGATATTCATCCTCTTCTGGAGAGTCCTGCATTGATGTAGAACTGATGCTGCTGCCTTTTTTTAACACAGCCCCTTCTTCTGAAGCACAGAGGTGGCCCAGGGAGACAGAACTCCACCTAACAAACGCCCTGTGGAAGATGCCCTTGCTTGGTGTGGCTTGGTGGGAGACTTGCTGACACGCTAAAGCAGCTGCCAGACTCCTCTGTTTTAAAAGACTTGTGAAACCCTCTTTCTCTGTCATCAGCAAATGGAAATGAAAAGCACTCCTGTGGCTTGGATCAGCTTTGGAGCTCTCTCAGTCTTCATCCCACTCAGAAAAACTCTTGTGGCTGTCCTTCCCAGCAGCTGAGGTATCCTCTGATACAACAATGGCTCAGCTGTTTCCCTGGCCATGTCCCTGGCATGGGTGATCTAGGCACACTGTAAATCCCATGGATTTTCATGTATTTAAAGGATTCCCCCTCCAAAGAAGACTCATACTCTGCCTTTAGATTAGCTTTGCCCCACAGCACAGGCATAAAACTGTTTTGGGGGAATAAAAACCCCAGTAGTTATACTGGTTAGTGCTTACTGGCATTGAGGAGGTGAACTACCTAATGCCTAAAAAGGATTAATGCTAAAAAGTTTCATGCATTTGTCAAGTTTGCATTGAGACTGGTTTCTCAGCCAGTCACTGACTTCACTGGCCTTGTGCTGAAATGTGAAGTTACTCTTTAGCAGTTAGAAATAATCATTTCTACCTGCTTGTGCCATGCTCCAGTTATCAAATATGCAGCTTTGTATGGGTTTTGCTTTGTAGTTGATGCAGTGTAACCATTGCTATTTGGGCCATTGCTGTATGGTGTCCTTGAGGAAAAGGGACTGATTGCATCCTTTAAATGCCTTCATGGAGTTGATCTCAATCTTTGGTGATAAAGTCTGAAGAAAAGCTGAAATTCACAGAAATTCATTGCTTTAGGACAAGGGGTAATTGATAGGAGAAGGGGAAATGATAGGACAAGGGGTAATGGCTTTAAACTGAGAGAGGGTAGATTTAGATTAGATGTAAGGAAGAAGTTCTTCACTGTGAGGGTGGTGAGGCACTGGAAGAGGTTGTCCAGAGAAGTTGTGTTCGAGGCCAGGTTGGATGGGGCTTTGAGCAACCTGGTCTAGTGGAAGGTGTCCCTGCCCATGGCAGGGGGGTTGGAATCAGCTGATCTTTAAGGTCCCTTCCAACCCAACCCATTCTATGATTCTGTGATTATCGGTGTCATAAGTAAGCACACAGGAACGACTTGCTATTGAAGATCTAAAAGAAATACTTAAAGCTGATGAAGCCTTGTTTACCATGATTTTTGGGGAAAGGATTTAAATGAGTGAGATACTATTATATTAAGATACTATTATACTAAGGCTGGTGGACTACAGTAATAAGTCCATGTTTCTTCAAAATTAGTTTGCTGTAAAAGCATATGGTTCTCTTATAAGAAAATAAAAGTGAAAATTTTCAATTTTTCAGAGTAATTGTCACAAAGAATTGGGATACTCCAAGGACTGGAGAAAGAACTATATTTGTATTAAAAAAACCCACAAACATAAACTATTTCTGAATGTTTTCTCCCAAGTAAATGGAGCAAGGAATAGTGTGAAAGAAGTTTGAAATAAGTTAAAATGGCTTTGAAGTGGACTGAGTTTGAACATCATCTCAGTCAGTTGAAATTAGAGAAGCAATCTTAAAGCTTTTTGAGCACCTGGTCTTGGATAGTGTCTTCCTTTAAAGCTGTATCAACTCATTCCCATTTCCAAAAGAGGGAGTGAGCTGGCAGCTGCTGCAGTTGTTTCTAGCACAGCAGTACTTGGAGTTCCTACTGAACTCCACGTTCCCATGCAAAAAGTTCCTCACCTAGGGGACCCTCATGACAGCTACGCAGTTCATGCTGAGAAGGTCCCAGCTGAAGAACTGTTCTTACTTATCTTAGAATCATAAAGGAGTTTGGGTTGGAAGGCACATTTAAAGGTCATCTAGTCCAACCCCCTTGCAATGAACAGGGACATCTGCAACTAGGTCAGGTTGCTCAGAGCCCCATCCAACCTGTCTTTGAGTGTTCCCAGGGATGGGGTATCTACCCCCTCTCTGGGCAACCTGTTCCTGTGTTCCACCACCCTCACTGGCAAAAATTTCTTCCTTATATCTAATCTAAACCTACCCTCTGATCTAAATCTACCCTTTTTCAGTTTAAAATCATTACCCCTTGTCCTATCACAACAGGCCCTGCTAAAAAGTCTGTCCCCATCTTTCTCATAAACCCCCTTTAAGTAGTGAAAGGCTGCAATAAGGTTTCCCCAGAGCCTTCTCTTCTCCAGGCTGAACAACCCCAATTCTCTCAGCCTGCCTTCAGAGGAGAGGTGTTGCATCCCTCTGATCGTTTTTATGGCCCTCCTCCAGACCTGCTCCAACAGGTCCATGTCTTTCCTGTGCTGAGGACTCCAGAGCTCAATGCAGTACTGCAGGTGGGGGTCTCACCAGAGCAGAGCAGAGGGGCAGAATCACCTCCCTCAACTTGCTGACCACCCTACTTTTGATGCAGCCCAGGATGTGGTTGGCTTTCTGGGCTGCGAGCGCACATTGCTGGCTCATGTCCAGTTTTTCATCCACCAGTACCCCCAAGTCCTTCTCTGCAGGGCTGCTCTCAATCCTTTCATCCCCCAGCCGGTATTGATACTGGGGGTTGCCCCAACCCAGGTGCAGCACCTTGCACTTGGCCTTGTTGAACCTCATGAGGTTCACATGGGCCCACTTCTTGAGCTTGTCCAGGTCCCTCTGGATGGCATCCTGTCCCTCAGGCATGTCAACTGCACCACTCACCTTGGTGTCCTCTGCAATTTGCTGAGGGTGCACTCGATCCCACTGTCTCTGTCACTGATGAAGATATTAAAGAGTACTGGTCCCAATACAGACCCCTGAGGGACACCACTTGTCACCAATCTCCATCTGGACATTGAGCCATTGACCATTACTCTCTGGATGCGACCATCCAGCCAATTCCTCTTCAAGTGTGCTGCAATGTACCCAGCACATCTCAGAGCAACAGGCTGAGGGTCCTTGCTAGCACCCCATCTCTCAAACCTTGGCGTATCATCCTACGGCTCGTCACAAATAAGCTTGATATTATCCCCCTCCCTCTTCCAGCCTAGCTGAAGCTCTGGCAGCTTTAAACTCTTGCAGCTTTTGGCAGCTTTTAGGCCTGACCAAGGAGGATCTGTGGGAAGACTGCTGTGTTTTGCTTTATGCTTTTGGAAATAACGGCTTTGTATTGTTCTCTTGCACGTGACCCTTCTTGCCCCAAGTGCAGCAGGGGATAACAGTGCGAACAGAGCAACAGCATTGCAATCTGAAGAGCTGTCTAGCTCCAGTGTCCCTCAAAGATCCCTCTGTAATGGTGAACTCCATAGACCCTACTGTCATTTAAGTCATCTGAGCAGGCTTGAACCATTGTCTCATAGATGTGGAGGCTGCACTTCTAATAAGACTTTGGTGAAAACAGATCATGAAGAAAAATAAATCACCTGACAGAGTTCTTGTCCTTGGTGAAAAATTTCTGAATGTATTTGAAGCAGCATCTGAGCCCTGATTGGGCTTCCTGGCTGAAGCAAACAGCGAAAAGACTGGAGGACAGCGATTAAATTGTGCAAAGGGGCAGTGCTTAAGGGATCCATTTCCTATTGATTCATTGCTGCCATCAAAAAGATGGGATTGCTAGGGAAAGGAAAGTTGATTGCTTCTCCTCCATAGATTTATGGAGCAGAAGAGGTTGTCCAATCCAGATGTGCTTTTCTTGATCCATACACACATACATCTATACACACACTGATTTACTTCTAGTAGAAATGATACTCCATACTATGTAATGTTTGCTTGCTGATTTATGTGCTTACAGCTGGTCCCTGCAGATTTTCCACCTGGAGAGAAGGTCCCCCTCTGCATGACTATGGCTGAGAGGCATGGAACATATTGGGGAGGAAGGAGGAAAAGTAAGAAAAGACTCTTCTCTAAACATCAGACAGTGTGTGGGGACAGCCATCTCCTCGTAAGTGTGAATTAAAAGGTCTGCTCTGTCATACTGCAGCATGCATCAATCGGAAGGCTATTGCAGTAACCAGTGATCAGCAATGCAAAGGGAAGCTCTATTCCACAACTGCTTGTATCAAATGAGGAGCAGCTTCATACCTGTTATCCCATCTCAGTCCCACCAATATATCCCCCTTCCTTGTAGCAGAACTAGCATAGCAAGTGAAACAGTGTAAGTGCTTGGAGGGGCTTTTCTGTAATGATGGCCTCATGCAAAATATCCTTCAGCCTTGCTTAGGAAATGTCCAAGATTCTCAGGACACCAATCAGACAGGATTTGACCCTACTTGACAGAGCATCATCCATGTCCACCCCCTAGAAAGAGAAGGTAATGGTACAGCTTAAGGACTCAGCTGGTGTTTGCTAATGGTCTCACCAGGCCTGGTATAAAGTGATCTTCAGGACATGCTCAGTCTATCACTGTTTAATGATGCAGTTTCATTAGCCTGTAAGAGAGCTGTGGGCCCGGTGCCTCATCCTGTCCTGGACTCGCTAGGAGCTCACACAGTTCACTAAGCATTCACCTAGGTAACATTTTCAAAACCTGTGCCTTTTCTTGGCATGAGTGCCAAGGGTACAGGAGGAGATTGTGTTGATCTATTCTTTGAGAGGTTTGGAGCCACCTGGAAAAATCAACAACCTTTTTCAAAGACCAAAGTACTTTCAAATCTGGGTACTTACAATGAGTTTCACAGATTCAGGTATCTGTAAACAACTCACTTTCAAATGGGTAGTTTTGATCCATTTTTTATGATTTATCCAAACCTATGGCTCACTTGAGATGTTACTACTGTGACATTCAACTTCTCCACCTCGTTGTTATCCCTGAAAAAGTAGTTACTAATGACTATTGACAGTTGTCGGCTTGCCTTTATTTTTAAGTGCCTGAGTGGAAGCTTTCAGTCTCATGAACAAGGTAATAGCATCAGATGATCCCTTGACATGGTCTGTGTGCATGGTTAGCCTGCAGCTAATGAAAGATAAGTTGAGCTTTGCCTCGATATGTGAAGGCTGAGAGATGACACAATTAACTTGCATTTGCCACGGGGCAGGAATATGCATGAACAATTACCATGACTCAGCTAATGAGCAGCCCAGGCACCTTTTAAAAATTTAGAAGAGGACCACAGCCCATTCAGAAAAGGTTCCTGTCAGCTGCCCCAAATGGGTCCCCTTCTCTTGGTTTGAGGCCTTGACCATGTATAACTGGCCTAAATCTTTGTTGATCACTTACCCATGCCTAACTGCATCCCTGTGTCAGAATGTTCCCCTGGGTTTTATGGTTATTTCCAGTCTGTTAAGGCCACTTCCTCTGAACTTCTCTGCATTAATTGGAAGCAGTCTTTGGTGTCTTTATTCAGGATATTCCTTTTCCTAATGACAAGTACTGGCTTCTCCAAGGCTCATCAAAGTTTTTCTTGCAAATTTTTATGGTTAAGTATTAAATAACACTGATATCATGAACACTGGAGCTTAGGTAAAACTCTCAGATAGGGAGCTGTCTTAGGTTTTGAGGTTCTGTGGGGTTTTTGGGGGGACTTTTTGGGCACATAAGGAAAAAGACAGTGCTGGGGAAAAGGGCTAGGTTTAAAGAACTAAGCCAAGGTTTTGCTGGTGCATAAAGAACAAGCTAAGGCGGAGAATCCACTTCATGTTCCATGGGTGGCTGATGGGGAAGATACTGTTGAGTGAGTCACTCAAACTGTTCATAAACTCCACATGGGACTGTAGGAAGAAATTCCCTGATGGTCTATCCACCAAAACTGGCAACTTTTGTTGGGCTTTTTATTAGCCTATTTAAGCAGCAGAAGTATCCCACGAAAGGAAGGTGGCAAAGAAATAAAGATGTAGATAGCTTGGATGCAGAAAAGCTAGGTGAAGTAAGAAAAAGAAAAAGAAAAGCCAAAGAAGTTAGTGCATTAGGTAAAATATTATACATCAATTTTACTTTTACCACACTTGAGGACGTGTCAAATGTCTGTGCAGTACAGCAGACACCTCCAGCTGAACAATCTGGCAACTTGTCCTTGTCTAGGACAGACAGAGTTTCAAAAGTAGTTCATTCTTGGACTCATGCCATCTTACTCTGATTCCTCCTGGGAGGACAAAGCAGGTGACTGACAAGGTTGATAAGACTTTGATGTTAAATTCTTGCAATTTCCAAACTTTTCCTGCTAATATAGTGCTGGGTTTGCTCTCATGTTAAGCTGCTAATTCAGTCACTGGGCCGTAACATCATTAACAATAATTTGTCAGGTTTTTTTAACTTCTTGATGCTATCACTAAGACAAGACTCACATAATATTGTCTAGTCCTAACTGGTGAAGACGGGGGAAGAACTGTAGATGCTGGTGTATCAGCAGATCCAGTAAATTGTATCTCTGGGCAAATACCTCCAGCAAATGGACAGATCTTATGCTCTGCTGGATTATATCTGCAGTGCTTTCTTGTCCATGATCTGGAAATTCCTCCTAGCATAGAAACAAGCACAAAATTAGAATGCCACATGCAGTTGTTTAAGCATTCTTTACCATAGTTAATGCAGTTGTTCCTAATGGACTTTTTTCAGGATCTCTTACTTTACATCCCTGATTCTGTAGCTTGTTACACCAATTGGATGTGCTGTTATTCCAGTTGCGAGGCCTGAAGTCCATATGCTGTAATTAAGTGTCACCCAGTATGCTCTGCTGGGCCTAGCACTATAATGTTTGCTACAGGACTGAAGATGTTAAGAATTTGCCCCTCACTAGCTCCTGTTGACAACTGCAACTTCTGTTGTTCTCTCCTTATTTCCCCTGCTCAGTACAATCGTATGAATCCATGTGTACTGAGTCTGGCTGGAATGGAGTTTTCTTCATAGCAGCCTGTATGGTGCTGTGTTTTGGATTTGTGATTAAGACAGTGTTGATAACGCCATGGTCTACCCACAACACCACCCAAATGCCAGGCCTTCACAGTGGCCAGCAAACGTGTTCCTCAAAGGCCACTGTCCGTGCCATGAAGGGGTGCATGAGGCCTTCCTAGGCTATAGGCTTCAAAGCTTTATTCCCAGAGAAGCCATGAACATTTTCAGAACTGTTATCTTGGTGCTCACAGACCTAAAAACTTGATTTCCTTTCTTTTTTTTCCCACTACCACCTTTGTATTATTTTTTTGGAACTAAGTGTAGGAGAGCTTGTTATTCCTCTGTTCACCTCAGAACAACTTGTCAAGATTAAGACTATCTCCTCTTCTGGTATCTAGCACATCACATCATCATCTGTGTGTACCTCCATGAGTCTGCTGCTGGCTGCCTGCCTGCCTTTGATGTGTTTAGCACTACAAACTGCTGGGTGGGAAAGACTAGTGTTTGTTTCAAACTGCCTGGCACCAGCTTCGTAGGGCCAGACTCCAGCTGGCTCTTGCAGTTACCTCCGCTCTGTGTTTTGGAACATGAGAGCATCGCGCACACTCGTTACATCTCAGACAAATAGCCAGAGGCAGTGCTTTCTTACACGGTCCTTGCAGACCAGACATGCTAGGTTAGCAGCTGACAGTCTCTCCAGGAATGGTCCAAGAGGGATTTACTTGTTACTGTGATGGCATTGATGCCACTTGAACATGGGACCCTTCATTCACTTCAAATCTCCTTGGGACATGTGTCATGCTGTTTGGTGATAGATGGGTGAATCTACAAGAGGCTAAAAGGGAAGCCGTTCCCTGGCAAGTCTCTTCCTAAAATATGTCAGTCTAAATAAGTAATACAGAAATTGATACTTTGGGCCTTGCTCAAGTACTGTAAATGTGTTTGATGAAGTTTGTCTTCAGTGGCTCCTGGCTGGATCATTTCCTATTTTGTGTATTTTCCAGGCCACATGGAGGAATTTCAGCCAATATTCGCTGGGTGTTGTGGGCTTTCTCATAGGAGAGCCAGGGAGACATTTGGGAAAAACTTTGGATGATAGATCTTGACTGAGTAATTGTGACAGGGCTCCTAGTCAGGCAGGTGCAACTGTGCCCAGAAAGTCTTCTTGTAGGAAGCCATCCTAAAGAAGAGCAAAAATCTATTAAATTCAAAGAAACTGGATTTTATTAGGTTATTAATTAAAACAGTTAAGTTGTTAAGTCAGTAACTAGGAAAACCAGCCTAGAATTAATGCTTATACACAACTGTCGCCCTGACCACTGTGGTTTTGCAGGCAGGCAATTGCTTCAGTGCTTGGTTTTAATCTGCACAATAACCTCTGGATTTACAGCTGATTCTGCGGTATTTTCTGGTCCCTGGCAAATTGTGTCTTTCCATCATGTCTAAGGCCTGGCTGTGGGTCTTTCCTATGTTCCTCTCAGCTGTCTCACTGCCTCTCCATGAACTCTTTCCTATGATCCTTATTTTCTTCTTTTGTCACACACCCCAGTCTAGAGCATCTCTTCCTTGAGAGCTGCTGTCTCTCCTTCCAGAAGGCTCCACCTAATTTATAGTCCCATTTTTGAGTGGGCATAAAATGCAAGCATCAGACAAACCATACAGAATACTGTCACCATTCTTGGATGACTTCTGTTTTTTGGGTTGTTTGTTGTTTTATTTGGGGGTTTGGGGTTCTTTTAACTCTATTCTAGTGGTCTTATTTTGCCAGCTAGCTGACAATAAATAAGAAAATCACAAATATTGACAAAGGTCATATTCCAAAGCCATATTCAAGCAACCAGCATGAGCCCACATAGACAAAGGGGTCTCTTATGTGTCGTGACCGTGCACAGATCTGAGCGGCAGGGTTTTTCCTGCCAAGGAACAGAAAAATCCTCTGTGGAATCCCTGGATCTTTTTTTTTCTACTCAAGAGTGTTTTCAATTTTATTCTTGAGAGAAATCCACAAAGTTCAGACCATTACATAAAACATCTTCTTAGGACAAGAGGAGAAGACTGTTGTAAGACTCTTACAGATACCCATTTCCATCTTTAAACTTGTCCTTCAGCAAAGGCATTTTTTTAGATTACTATTATTTTAATTCCAACCCTTGTTGTAGGATCCTCCCCAAAATAAATCTTTGTAGTCCAAAGCTTGTGGTCCTACTCTGGTCTCTGGAGACTGTGTTTCCTAGTAACCAACAGCCCTATACTGGGAGCTTTTGCACATTTTTCACTGTATCTTGAGAAGGGTTAAAAACCCAGTTTTATTCAATAAATAGATTTTGACAGCAAAAGTGACCTAGGCATCAAACAAGCAAGCAAGGAAAAAGTGTGCATACTGTTTCTATAAAGCCAAAATGAGGAGGATGACACAGGGGTAGTTTGTTGAGAAAAAGCTAAAAGAAATGTCAGTTATTTGGAGGTAAATATTTAACACACAGTCTTCCAAAAGGACAACATACCAGGACCCTGGCTTACAACTGGAACCCTGTTATGGTATTAGTAGAAACACATTGTTAAAGGCAATTTTAAAGGGAACAGTGAAATGTACTTCAGAGTCAGAAGAAAACATTTTCCCAAGGTCTGAGAGTTGTTAAGATGGACATTCCAACTGCATTCTTCTTTTCTCCTCTCCACCCCCTAAATACTTCTGGAAGACCAAAACCGCACATTTCAAAAGCATTTCTGTAACTGAGATCAAACACTGGCTGATGGCTTTGCTTTTTCATCTCTTGGGTATTGTCCCTGTTTTGGTAAGTAGCTAGATGTTCTGCTAATTAGAGATCATCTCCCTATTCCTTCTGGTGGAAACAGAAGGAGTCTGGGTCTAGCTTTTCATGCTGGGACAAGATCTAGGGCAATCATGCAAGAATATTAAACCACTAAATTTACTCTAACTTAAGAGACCGATCAGGTAATTTTGAGGTGTCCCAAATCATTAACTAGGCACTCCATCAGAGAAAGCCACTAAAGTGTAGGTTTTGGAAAGAGAGCATATCCATTGTTTGTTTTTACCATATCTAGTGGAACAGGATTGTAGGCACAACTTGAGCTCTTACATACTATTGTTACTTACATACTTTGATAATAGCAATGTTACAGCTGTTTATAATTCCTTTGACAGTCTACTTTAAATGTGGAGCAATAAGCTTTGTTATAAAAGTTATTTTTGAAGACATTATTTTCTCTCTAAAATGGAAGTGTGTCTCTCTGCAATAAATGTATGTTTCAGTTCTCCAGTTGAATCGTTCTCTATTATTGCTTGCACAAAAGTTAAAACCATGGTCTAAATGTGAGCAGTAAATCTTATATTCAATTCCCTTAACTTTGGGATTGTTTCTAGTTATAAGGAATGGCCACTTGGGAGGAGGAGAAGTTTAACTTAATCTACCTTTGGATAACACACTACTGCTACATATAATACAGATGGATCACAAAAAAACACTGAGTGCTTTATGCAGACAAAAAAAAAATGGTTTGCATCCAATTCAGTTAATTCTACAGCAGGGATTCTCAGTCTGTTTTGTATTATGTTCCTGTTTTGCAGATGGATGATTGCTTCTGTTGCAGTGGGTCCTACTAATTTCCTCCATAGATGGTGTCTCTGTCATAGAAGGTGTTATATGAGGCAGGCGTATATTTTTTTAAAAAATGAGCTCTTTGAAGGCAGATACTGAATTCCAACTAGAAATGTTCCTTCTCTGGTCTGCTTACTGTCTTATAAGGTTTCAGCAAGGTAAGACCAGACCTGCCCCGCAATCTATGTCACACTCTTCTTCAACCAAACCGGCATCCCCTGGGCCTTCTGTTCCACTTGGCAATATGCAAAGCACAGGGCTATTTCAAGTTCCTGACATTTCTCCACAATTCCATCTGCTCCCTCCAGGGTTCCCAAATGCTATGCTGTAAGCACCTCACCTAGATTCACTCACCAGTTTCTTTGTCACAATGAGTTTAGGCTCAAGAGGAGATGAAGCAGAGCAAGTATTCTTGCTTACTTTTTATAAAGTTTGTTATGGTGTTTTTTGGAAAGCTTATGCACAAAACTGATTCCAATAGGTTTGGAAAAGAGCAATGCTGGAGCTGAAAGCAAAGGTTAATGGTAATTGTTTTAGATAGCATGGCTATGTAGTGCACTTACACGTCTTCAGTTTCCAGCCGGTATGAGAAGGGGAGAGGCTATCTCAATTTAGGACAGCAAACCCATGAAATTTGCACCAATCTTTGTAATACAACTCGTATCTCATTTGCTAATGTCAGAAAAGACCTGTGCAAACACTGGGCAGCACAAATGGAGATGTTGTGTCACAGGACAGAACTAGAAGTCCCCTGTGGGGTGCTGCTGAGAGCATGTTGCTGGGACAATATTGGCTGGCTGTTGTTCTGGACATCTTCTTACGAGGTGGATGCAGACAAGTTGCTTCAGACTCTGTTTCCATGGGGGTGCTCTGGAACTCCCTTATTACAGGCGTTAATCAAAATTATCTAAAGGTATGAATTATAAAGCAGATTAATTTGATCTGCCTTCAAACAATCCTCCACTTAAAGAATAACATGCCAAATGCCTGAGGGATATGATAACTGTCTACAAGCTTATTGTGAATGTTGTTTTTACAACTCCCTGCATAATGGGGCTCTAGCCCATAACTGAAGCTGCTACCCAATATAAATAAACAACAAAAAAAATTCTTCCTCTATATTCACAGCTATTAAGTATTAGTAGAGGAGGAATTATCTACCACATTCAAGAAGAGTATGATTGGATGAAATGGAGCTAGATGATTCTCAGAATGTCCTAACATAATGATAAAGAACAGTTCCCTTAGCAGTGAGCTTGATTACCCCCCTTCAGAGAAACATGGAAGCAAATGCTGAAGATAGCTCTTGGGGATTTTCAGGAGGTTTTGGAAGTAGGATATGTGGACAAATAGGAGACTGTGGAGTACATGAAAGCCTTTGGCAGCTCTCAAATCTTTAGGGTCCTTCAAAGGATACTGCTTCCTCTAGAATCACAGATATGGCTACTTGTCCTGACAGTGTATCTCCAGGCTGAATAGGGGATAGTGCTACAGAGACGAGGCTTCTCATTTTTCCTGCTCACATACGCCAGACACTGTGGATTCACCCCACTGAAGGGCCATCTGCGGAGTCGTGGAAAGCAGAAGCCAGAGAAACTCTTCTGCTTCCCAGGTACATTTCTAGCTAAAGCAAAGAATGCTCCAGACCTTCAGTAGGATGTTCAGATGTCTTAGCAGGTAGAAAAACGTTTTCTACTTGAGGCTCAGAGCAGGGGGAGAGTTGTATCTAGGTGGCTTGAACAGTCTGCTTCCCTCTGCAGCCAGTTCTGCGTGCAAAGAGCTGTCACGCTTGAGTACAGTCACTGCCATCTGCTACTGGGTGCGTATGTCCCATTTGCTGGTCTGGTGATCATTGATCACTGATTAGAAAACTTGGCCAGAGCAGCTACTCAGGGGAGAAGGCCAAAAATGTCTTGCAGGCAGCCTACGTCTGTCTATACTTGGGGACAGCACTGTGAGGCAGGCTAGGAGGCTAAAGCATGGGACTAGACAGGGCTCCAGGTTATCATGTTATTTCTTTTTTGTGTGTTTCTAGAGGTGGGTGGTTAATGACTATCACAGCATGATGCGTTACTGATATGTGGATTGCTGTTGGGTAAAAGGTGGGGGGAGAAGGGGAAGATTGTCTTAGATTTTGGCAGCATAAGCAAGATTTTTGACACCTCGCAATTCACTCCTATTTTTCATGACTCTCTGGCCTTCCTCAGTCTACTGGGTGGACTTTTGATCCACCCATTGAACACAGAGTCTCTCTTTTCAGGGGGCCGAGAAGTACACTGGCAGATCCACTCGGTCATCCAACACAAGCTCTGTATATCACTGCAGGAGAAGAATAAATGGGAAAAGGATGATGTGAGGATGTCAGGCTCCTTCTATCATGTATTCTTCCACTGCACAGGTGGAGCACAGGAGCTCAGACAGCTTACTATGAGATGAGATGTCTAATCCCCCTTTGTGCATCAAAGGCTGAACACCCCAAAGAGATGGCGCCCAGCATTCCAGTCCACTTCTAAAAATAGCAGTCCTGTAACTTCACTGTGCCTCAGTTTGCCCAGCTGAGAAAGGGGAGGTTGATGTGTCCATGATTAAGTTTAATGTATTCATTTTTTAAGTGCAGAAGAAAGTTCTTTGATTCTGTGAAAGCTCTGAGTGATAGAATTATGAGTGTGTTATTTGATCTCCTAATCTCCTACTTAACTATGAAATTTCTTCTTGCAATTCCTACGGCAAGTCCATAGCTACTTGATTATCTGGAGGGTACTTCTTAGAAAGGCTTCTGAGTGCAATTTAAAGTCTGCAGATCATGAGAGGCTCCACCATATTTCTTTTATAAATACTTTAGGGAGGGGTAAGCAGTTAATTAGTTAAGTGGAAAGTGGTTAAGGGTTAATTAATTTCATTTCATAATGCCTTAAAAATGTATCCTTTCCAGTCTGATTTTTATTTCACCTCGGAAGTACAATTATCATGTATTAATTCTCCAATTTTCTTCCAAAAGGTGTGTGGATATCTAAAGAGGCTATTGCTAGGTGATTAGAAACAGAACCCTTAAACAGGAATTAGGGGATTTTAATGTGCTAAAGTTCAAATATACATTATTGTACACGCTAAAATTATCCCTGTTGCTTATGCTAGCTACTATACAATATGGTGAAATACTAACTAGAAAGTTGCCCTTACACCTACATAAGTGTACAACACCCTATAATCAACACATTTCAAGCCACCAAACAGATCAATCATTTTAGTCCTCACCATAAGCAAATTCTTCTGCTTCACCAGCTTAGCACACTATGAGAAAACCTATCACAGTCTGACATAGCTTGATGTACCCTGGGACATGTTTCTTTCAAAATATGTTCTACACACTTAATAAACAACGTATAAAGTCAACAGTAGAAATCCAACAGTGCATTTCCATTACAGCACAAAGCAAGAGGCAAGGGAAAGGCTGTGTGGGAGGTGTAAATACAGTGATAGTGAGTGATGGGGAATTATACAGCACTGGAGAACTGATCTGAACCTGTTAACCCTTTCTTTCAGACTTCGTATTTTGGGTTTGTGTCTGTTTTTTTCTTCTTAGAGAGGCAACACTTTTGCAAAGAATGTGTAACAATAGTCCTGATTCCTTTTTATTTGATTGCCACTTTTTTTTTTTTTTTTACACCAGTACTTTTATTTTTTACTTCTTTGGCTTTTACATTTCAGCATCTTTTCAGTTTTAGTAGTGTTTAGCATACACATCTAAATGAACAGCTGGAAACAATTTGCAAGTGGAATATCCTCCTCTATTGTCTCAAACTTTGAATCACTGGCTCCCTCAGGAGTAGTTACTAAGCTGAGTTTCATCAGTGGTGTAAATGTGTTATTTGGCTGTGTGACTGCTTACCAGTGACAGCAACAGGTTCTGGGTTACAGAGCCTGCTGTAAAGATCAATGAATCAGGGGCACAGTCAATGGAGAATTTATCTTGAGTCCTGGCAGACCAGCAAGAAATAATTTTAAAAGGACTAACAAAGAGCAGAGGGCTTTTTTTTGTTTGAGTCAAACAACATTTTTCTTCCTAGAAGCTTGAAACAGAGAAGCAATGGATTTGGTTTTGAGAGAAAGAGGAAATGCCTGCATAGGGACTTCTTGCCAAGTTTCAATCAGAAATACCAAATTCTGATGGCTGGGAAGGAGGGAGTGGATACAATCAGGTTGAAAATAAGATGCTAGTTTGGAAGATTGAAGATCATTATCAACTGGGAGCAGTGACCAAGGTTGATGGTAATTTCTTCACTTTTGTCAAATTTTAAGTAAAGCTCAATTTTTTTTCCTCAGTTCAAGATGGAATTGCTCAGAGAAGTTCCACATCTCTAATCTGATGTCAGACTTGGTGACTCCTAAAGGTGTCATATGGATGTGTGACCTGTAAACCTGCTCCCTATTGGTATTGGACTGATATTGGTGCTTCACTGTATAAAACCCCACATTTTTAACATCTTTCAGGCTAAAAACAAGTTACGGTCACCAAGATTAAAGGAATGATCAGAATAGGGGATGAAACATGTACCATTATTGTGCATTACTTTACTAACATTCCCAAATCCATTCAGACAAGTCACCTTTGGCTTCACAATTCATTGTGCTCTTTGCAAAGGCGAGGTGTTCTTGGGTGACATTTCTGACACATGAAGATGAAAAGGAGCCTTTGGCTGGGATCCTTACTGCAAGCTGGGACCAACAAGACTGGATGAAGGTCTAAGAGCAGAAGTGCAAGTAACAGAGTTTACCTTAACTGAGGCTCAACAGAAGTCTCGCATATCATCAGTATCATGCACACCATCCTACTACAGCCATGTGAGAAAGGCTCATCTGCTTTCTGCCTGGAGGTAGTCATTGCTATTTGTCTTTTATTTTTTCATAGACACCATATTGTCCATGAATCCAGTATATGTACTATGGAAAAAATCATGGATGATACCATTTAGAGGTCCCACACAGGAGAAAATGGGTGTGATGTGTAGAGCTAGAGTAATAAGAAAGCAGGGAAAGAAGGAACAACTGTAGAAAAAAAACATTTAATGCCTAGGAGTCTAAGTTAATAAAAGCACCAACTTGTCTGGGTTTTGATGCCATTTAATGTCTATATTAAAATTTCCAATGAAATGCTAATATTTCCCTTCCATCTTTTCTGTGCATACCCCCTCACTAAATCAAGTTTTGTTAAGTAGCAAATATCATTTGAACAAAAGCTCTCAGAGAGAGAATTTATATAGACTAAAGATGACTCAATTTCTCAGTAATGGAGATGAAAAAGCACTCCAATGTCTTTAAAAATATGCTAATGATGCTTCATTTTCTTTCCCCTCTGCATAAAAGCATTTAAAGCTATAAATCCTGGGGATCTGTAAGGGAAGCAACATAACAATGTTTCTCGAAAGATTTCCTCATGGCATGCAGAAGAACACAGGAATTCTTCTTTTGGGGGGGGCCTGGGTTCAAATCCACAGGGCAGACTTGAAAGAGGTGCTTATCACCTACTTGACCTTTCCTTGCTCACTTCACAGAGGTGAGTACCACAAATGGTATGACGTCCTACTTCCTCTGTGAAATTCAGTTCTGGTGTAAGGAGGGAGTTGTGGGCATCTCAGTGGACAAGTGGAGCACAAATCAGTTGTGTTTATTTGTGGAAAAGGCCAACCTGACACTGGGCTGCATTAGCAAGAGTGTAGCCTGCAGGTCAAGGGAGGAGATTTTTCCACTCTGTTCAGCACCTGTGAGGCAACAAAGGAAATTCTGATTAGACACTAGGAAAAAAAAAATTCCTAGTGGAATGACAGTGGTAAAAGTGGGGACAGTGGCCTAGAGAGGACAGTGGGGTGGCTGAGCAGTTGTGGAACAGCAGAGACTGTGCTTAATGACACCTTGCTAGAAGTTCCCCACTTGCTGCCTTGCACCTTGCATGCTTTCATAGCCTGTAGCTTGGTGCATTGTCATCTCCCAAGCTGAAAAGTCCTGGTAAATCAGTGATATCATCATAGGGGTTTGTTCACTCAATTCAAAACTGTGTGCGAAGTGGGAGCTTGCCTGACACTTGCCTTCTACATGTCTTTCCTTCAGGAGTGACTGTTTGTTTTGATGTATTGCCTTTTGCTTTTCCTTCCTATTTTCCCTCCAAAAATCAGTGCTGTGTTTGATGATTTTTATTTGTTTTAAACACATGCAAGATGTGCCATCAGGTCAATAGCAGAAAGGAAGCATGTAGGAATAGTCATGAGGATTCTTTATAGAACTGAAATCATCTTTATCTGCCCTCACCCCCTAGGAGGCTTTATTTTTCCCTTCAGTTCCTTTCTTTCCTTGCATCTCAAACCTGCATCTTTCACTGCAAAAGTGGTCAGGAGATCTGACAGAGGGTGTAGCACCCACAGCTACCCAGGTGGTAGCTGTAGAAGGGAGGCTGCCCCTGCAGCAACTGTACTCCAGAAGCCAGCACAGAATTCTTTGGGACCCAGGGGAAGTCTGGCAACCCAGTTTGACTGCACAGTGTCATAGGCACACCTGCATGACATGTCCTGAAGACGATACACAACACTCAAAGAGAGCTACAGGCTCCCAGTCCCCTATTGTCATCCTTAGAAACTCGTCATCTCGGTCTCTCCTTCTTAAGGGTGCACACTTCACTATGTTGCAGCCATGGGGACGCAAGGAAAATTCATAGCCAAAATCATGGCTGTGTCTGCTCCCTTTGAGGAAATTCAAAATGACTGCACCTCTGATCCCCATCCCAGTCCGCTCTAGCACTTAAGTCTGAGCTTTCCACCATGATGGGCCAAAACCCAGAGAGAGAGGCTGCTGAGCCCTCTTTCTTCTTTCCGCCTCTTTGTAGAGGAAAGTCAGAATCGGTGCTTACAGACCATTTGCTCAGAGATCAGCTTCCTTGCCTAGTTTGCTAATTTACATGTCACTTCTTCACTGTGCCACCACAGTGATAGGGGTCTTGGCTTCCCTAGGGCTTGCATCCATCTGTATTCTGAGGATCTGATTAAAACTGACCCAGAGACGAAATAACCATTAGGATGCCATCGACCCCATTTTATGAATTCACTAAATTCTCTGAATAAAGGTATAGATTTTATTGTCGGACTGCACAAACAGGGCCCTCCCTGAGATATTGGAATTGAAGGTGGCTGAATCTGAAGTGGCTGGAGAAATAAGCAAGCATGGAAAGCATCTGGTGTTTGTTTCAGAGATGTGAGAGGAGGCCCCGGTAATAAATCATGTGTTGAAACAAATGAGAGTTAGCAAAAGCCAACAATTTGGCTCTGATTTGTCTTCAGGGAAGGATATAGATCTTCTGTGATTCTTAAGGGGCCCAGAGGGTCTTTCTCTTGATTTTCTTATGTCCACCCTAATAGGTCCCCATTGCTGCTTGTCCCAAGGGACAATTTTGTGTAGGAAAGATACATATAAAATGAAAGGTGGGGAAGCATTGCATGCAATAAACTTAAAAAATAAGGAGGACAGCATGGATAAGAGAGAACCTGTTAAAAGTTGAAATCACCAAGAAGAATGGTGTGAGATATAAAGTCACACACTAAACTCAACAGTCCAAAATGAGGGCAGTCTTGCAAATGACTAACAAATACAATCATTCTATGACCCACCAGTGTGAGAGGAATATAGAGCTGTGTTCTCCAGATGTATTGAGGCAAGGTTAATACCAAGGACTATAGCTTGTAGACCATTCAGTTCTGGTTAGCCATGATGTGGATGGATTAATTTAAATTGGAATAGGCACAGAAACAGATTGCTAAAACACAAGGGGAACACTGAAGCTTTCCCCTGGATAAGACAGGAATCAAGCTTGGCTTATTTAGCTCTTATTTAGGGCTGATAGAGAATATGATGGCTGCCTAGCAATACATTATGTGGATAAACATTACAAGAAAGGAGACTACTGTCTGCCTAATCTAAAGGATGTCAATACAAGACCAAATAGATTTAGAGAATGGTCCCTAGTCAACCGTGTGATGGGGAAAGGGAAAAAACTTAACCCTTAACCAAGTTGCTAGTTGATCAGTCAGTCTATAAAAAGGAATTATGGCCCAGTTGCCAGTGATGGATGCAGTGCAGATTAAAAAATCCAAATGTCTCCTTTCTGTCCAACTTCCTCTCTGTTAAGAAAATCCAAGAGAAACAGATGAGACTCCCTCTTCTCTTCATGCAATATCAGCTAGTTTCTTCAGCTCCTCCTACAACAGTGCAAACCACATGTGCCCACAAGCTTTCTGCAAGATCCCCAAACTTTGTTTTCTTATAAAAGTTTCTTGAAGACTTTCCGATACAAACTCTTCTGGCCTGGAGAGCTGGGGAAAAGTCAAAGACCAGATGAGGTCCTGTGGGTCCAATAAAATGCACTGGGGTAAGCATTCTTTGTTTCAAGGAGCGTGTATCATCAGAACTGATTAGGCACCAACTTCAAGATAATGAAAGTAAGAGTACCATGTAAATCCAGTGCACCATGACTTGTAGAGCCAACTCACACATTTGTTTATGAGTACTCTGTTATCTTCCAAAACTGAAGATATTGGTGAAGGACAAGAATGTCTGGAAGTTCAGCATAGATATTTCTCAGACAACAAGAAAACACCTTAAAGAAATGTGGCCATCCCAATTTAATACGCTTTGAAATGATTTAACCATCAATTCCAAGACCAGAGAGTCACACCATACAAATTGAGCTACCAGGCAAACAACTGCAAGCCCACAGGCTAAGTTAAACCATTTAAGAGGACGTTTCTTACACTTCGTCCTTCCCAGTACAATAAGCAATAGATACTTGATCAATTCTATAGCCAAGAAAGGGATAACTTTTTAATAACTATTAGGCTGTTTTCTCCTCTTCTTTATCCCACATCCATGCAAATGTAAGTCTGCTGGTGCTTGTAAAGTAACTCTTGACTTGGACAAGAGAACCATATATAATATTTCTAACAGAGTAGACCATCTAGCTGCAACATTTATAGGTTTTCCTGCCTCTGCATGGGACCATCTGACATTTTGATGAATGGATGAAAAGGTAGCCTAGTTTCACTAGTTCATCTATAATTGCCTCTGGTGAAACTCTGCAAAGTCACACTGTATCACAGCACCTGGAAAATCACAACCAAATTTCTATGTCTTCAGTGAGAGCCAACCTAGAGAAACCACTTTCTCCAGCAGGGACAGAAATGGTTTCCTAATGGACTGATTTCCATTAGGACCTTGATTTCCATTCCTATGTTCACTGCTTGCATAACCAGTAGCACTTAACATAGACGAGGGTGATCATGTTTTATAATGGGGTGATCATGTTTTATAAACATGCCAGAAAAGCAGGGTCCCCTGCCTCAAAGAATGTGCAGTCAAAGTATGATAAGAAACAACAGGATTTTCACTTTTGAGGCACAGTTAACTTTCTCTTTTCCCTACTCATTTGTCAAAAAATAAGTATGGACCATCTGAATTCCA